>NC_134829.1:1775405-1845381 GCF_004210375.1 Tachypleus tridentatus | reverse complement strand
TTTTTATTATCACTGAGTTTAATAATTATGACTGAGATGTCATTGTTATTTACTTTATTATCACTGTGTTTGATAATTATGAATGAGATATCATTGTTATTTACTTTAATATCACTGTGTTTTATAATTATGACTGAGATGTCATTATTATTTACTTTATTATCATTGTGTTTGATAATTATGACAGATGTCATTGTTATTTACTTTATTATCACATTGTTTGATAATTACGACTGAGATGTCATTGTTATTTACTTTATTATCACTGTGTTTGATAATTATGAATGAGATATCATTGTTATTTACATTATTATCACTGTGTTTGATAATTATGACTGAGATGTCATTGTTATTTACTTTGTTATCACTGTTTGATAATTATGACTGAGATGTCATTGTTATTTACATTGTTATCACTGTGTTTGATAAATATGACTGAGATGTCATTGTTATTTACTTTATTATCACTGTGTTTGATAATTATGAATGAGATGTCATTGTTATTTACTTTATTATCACTGTGTTTGATAATTATGAATGAGATGTCATTGTTTTTTTATTATCACTGAGTTTAATAATTATGACTGAGATGTCATTTTTATTTACTTTGTTATCACTGTGTTTGATAATTATGAATGAGATTTCATTGTTATTTACTTTATTATCACTGTGTTTGATAATTATGACTGAGATGTCGTTATTATTTACTTTATTATCACTGTGTTTTATAAATATGTATGAGATGTCATTGTTATATACTTTATTATCACTGTGATTGATAATTATGACTGAGATGTCGTTATTATTTACTTTATTATCACTGTGTTTGATAATTATGAATGAGATGTCATTGTTATTTACTTTATTATCACAGTGTTTGATAATTATAACTGAGATGTCATTGTTATTTACTTTATTATCACTGAGTTTGATAATTATGAATGAGATATCATTGTTATTTACTTTAATATCACTGTGTTTTTTAATTATGACTTAGATGTTATTATTATTTACTTTATTATCATTGTGTTTGATAATTATTACAGATGTCATTGTTATTTACTTTATTATCACATTGTTTCATAATTATTATCACTGTGTTTGACTCAGATGTCATTGTTATTTACTTTATTATCACTGTGTTTGATAATTATGAATGAGATATCATTGTTATTTACATTATTATCACTGTGTTTGATAATTATGACTGAGATGTCATTGTTATTTACTTTGTTATCACTGTGTTTGATAATTATGACTGAGATGTCATTGTTATTTACTTTGTTATCACTGTGTTTGATAATTATGACTGAGATGTCATTGTTATTTACTTTATTATCACTGTGTTTGATAATTATGAATGAGATGTCATTGTTTTTTTTATTATCACTGTGTTTGATAATTATGACTGAAATGTCATTGTTATTTACTTTATAATCACTGTAATTGATAATTATGACTGAGATGTCATTGTTATTTACCTTCTATCACTGTGTTTGATAATTATAAATGACATGTCATTGTTATTTACTTTGTTATCATTGTGTTTGATAATTATGACTCAGATGTCATTTTTATTTACTTTGTTATCACTGTGTTTGATAATTATGAATGAGATGTCATTGTTATTTACTTTATTATCACTGTGTTAGACAATTATAACTGAGATGTCATTGTTATTTACTTTATTATCAGAGTGATAGACAATTATGAATGAGATGTAGTTGTTATTTACTTTATTATCACTGTGTTTGATAATTATTATTGAGATGTCAATGTTATTTACTTTATTATTACTGAGTTTGATAATTATGAATGAGATATCATTGTTATTTACTTTATTATCACTGTGTTTGATAATTATGAATAAGATGTCATTGTTATTTACTTTATTATCAGTGTGTTAGACAATTATGTATGAGATGTCGTTGTTATTTACTTTATTATCACTGTGTTTGATAATTATGACTGAGATGTCATTTTTATTTATTTTATTATCACTGTGTCTTATAGTTATGAATGAGATGTCATTGTTATTTATTTTATTATCACTGTGTTTGAGAATTATGACTGAGATGTCGTTATTATTTACTTTATTATCACTGATTTTGATAATTATGAATGAGATGTCATTTTTTTTATTATCACTGAGTTTAATAATTATGACTGAGATGTCATTGTTATTAACTTTATTATCACTGAGTTTGGTAATTATCAATGAGATATCATTGTTATTTACTTTAATATCACTGTGTTTTATAATTATGACTGAGATGTCATTATTATTTACTTTATTATCATTGTGTTTGATAATTATGACAGATGTCATTGTTTTTTCCTTATTATCACATTGTTTCATAATTACGACTCAGATGTCATTGTTATTTACTTTATTATCACTGTGTTTGATAATTATAAATGACATGTCATTGTTATTTACTTTGTTATCATTGTGTTTGATAATTATGATTTAGATGTCATTTTTATTTACTTTGTTATCACTGTGTTTGATAATTATGAATGAGATGTCATTGTTATTTACTTTATTATCACTGTGTTAGACAATTATAACTGAGATGTCATTGTTATTTACTTTATTATCAGAGTGATAGACAATTATGAATGAGATGTAGTTGTTATTTACTTTATTATCACTGTGTTTGATAATTATGAATGAGATGTCATTGTTATTTACTTTATTATCACTGTGTTTGATAATTATGAATGAGATGTCATTGTTATTTACTTTATTATCAGTGTGTTAGACAATTATGTATGAGATGTCGTTGTTATTTACTTTATTATCACTGTGTTTGATAATTATGACTGAGATGTCATTTTTATTTATTTTATTATCACTGTGTCTTATAGTTATGAATGAGATGTCATTGTTATTTATTTTATTATCACTGTGTTTGATAATTATGACTGAGATGTCGTTATTATTTACTTTATTATCACTGTGTTTGATAATTATGAATGAGATGTCATTGTTTTTTATTTGTTATCACTGTGTTTGATAATTATGACTGAGATGTCATTGTTATTAACTTTATTATCACTGTGTTTGATAATTATGAATGAGATATCATTGTTATTTACTTTATTATCACTGTGTTTGATAATTATAACTGAGATGTCATTGTTATTTACTTTATTATCACTGTGTTTGATAATTATGACTGAGATGTTTGTTATTTACTTTATTATCACTGTGTTTGATAATTATGAATGAGATGTCATTGTTATTTACTTTATTATCACTGTGTTTGATAATTATAACTGAGATGTCATTGTTATTTACTTTATTATCAGAGTGATAGACAATTATGAATGAGATGTAGTTGTTATTTACTTTATTATCACTGTGTTTGATAATTATTATTGAGATGTCATTGTTATTTACTTTATTATTACTGTGTTTGATAATTATGAATGAGATATCATTGTTATTTACTTTATTATCACTGTGTTTGATAATTATGAATAAGATGTCATTGTTATTTACTTTATTATCAGTGTGTTAGACAATTATGTATTAGATGTCGTTGTTATTTACTTTATTATCACTGTGTTTGATAATTATGACTGAGATGTCATTATTATTTACTTTATTATCACTGTGTTTGATAATTATGAATGAGATGTCATTGTTATTTACTTTATTATCACTGTGTTTGATAATTATAACTGAGATGTCATTGTTATTTACTTTGTTATCATTGTGTTTGATATTTATGACTGAGATGTCATTGTTATTTACTTTATTATCACTGTGTTTGATAATTATGACTGAGATGTTATTGTTATTTACTTTGTTATCAATGTATTTGATAATTATGACTGAGATGTCATTGTTATTTACTTTGTTATCACTGTGTTTGATAATTATTACTGAGATGTCATTGTTATTTACTTTATTATCACTGTGTTTGATAATTATGAATGAGATGTCATTATTATTTTCTTTATTATCACTGTGTTTGATAATTATGAATGTGATGTCATTGTTATTTACTTTATTATCAGTGTTTGATAATTATAACTGAGATGTCATTGTTATTTACTTTATTATGACTGTGTTTGATAATTATGACTGAGATGTCATTGTTATTTACTTTGTTATCACTGTGTTTGATAATTATGAATGAGATGTCATTGCAATTTACTTTATTATCACTGTTTTTGATAATAATGAATGAGATGTCATTGTTATTTACTTTGTTATCATTGTGTTTGATATTTATGACTGAGATGTCATTGTTATTTACTTTATTATCACTGTTTTATAATTATGAATGAGATGTCATTGTTATTTATTTTATTATCACTGGGTTTGATAATTATGACTGAGATATCGTTATTATTTATTTTATTATCACTGTGTTTCATAATTATGAATGAGATGTCATTGTTATATACTTTATTATCACTGTGATTGATAATTATGACTGAGATGTCGTTATTATTTACTTTATTATCACTGTGTTTGATAATTATGAATGAGATGTCATTGTTATTTACTTTATTATTACTGTTTTTAAAAATTATGAATGAGATGTCATTGTTATTTACTTTATTATCACTGAGTTTGATAATTATGAATGAGATATCATTGTTATTTACTTTATAATCACTGTAATTGATAATTATGACTGAGATGTCATTGTTATTTACTTTGTTATCACTGTGTTTGATAATTATAAATGACATGTCATTGTTATTTACTTTGTTATCATTGTGTTTGATAATTATGACTCAGATGTCATTTTTATTTACTTTGTTATCACTGTGTTTGATAATTATGAATGAGATGTCATTGTTATTTACTTTATTATCACTGTGTTTGATAATTATAACTGAGATGTCATTGTTATTTACTTTATTATCAGTGTGATAGACAATTATGAATGAGATGTAGTTGTTATTTACTTTATTATCACTGTGTTTGATAATTATTATTGAGATGTCAATGTTATTTACTTTATTATTACTGAGTTTGATAATTATGAATGAGATATCATTGTTATTTACTTTATTATCACTGTGTTTGATAATTATGAATAAGATGTCATTGTTATTTACTTTATTATCAGTGTGTTAGACAATTATGTATTAGATGTCGTTGTTATTTACTTTATTATCACTGTGTTTGATAATTATGATTGAGATGTCGTTATTATTTACTTTATTATCACTGTGTTTGATAATTATGAATGAGATGTCATTGTTATTTACTTTATTATCACTGTGTTTGATAATTATAACTGAGATGTCATTGTTATTTACTTTGTTATCATTGTGTTTGATATTTATGACTGAGATGTCATTTTTATTTATTTTATTATCACTGTGTCTTATAGTTATGAATGAGATGTCATTGTTATTTATTTTATTATCACTGTGTTTGAGAATTATGACTGAGATGTCGTTATTATTTACTTTATTATCACTGTGTTTGATAATTATGAATGAGATGTCATTTTTTTTTTATTATCACTGAGTTTAATAATTATGACTTAGATGTCATTATTATTTACTTTATTATCATTGTGTTTGATAATTATGACAGATGTCATTGTTATTTACTTTATTATCACATTGTTTCATAATTACGACTCAGATGTCATTGTTATTTACTTTATTATCACTGTGTTTGATAATTATGAATGAGATATCATTGTTATTTATATTATTATCACTGTGTTTGATAATTATGACTGAGATGTCATTGTTATTTACTTTGTTATCACTGTTTGATAATTATGACTGAGATGTCATTGTTATTTACATTGTTATCACTGTGTTTGATAAATATGACTGAGATGTCATTGTTATTTACTTTATTATCACTGTGTTTGATAATTATGAATGAGATGTCATTGTTATTTACTCTTTATCACTGTGTTTGATAATTATGAATGAGATGTCATTGTTTTTTTATTATCACTGAGTTTAATAATTATGACTGAGATGTCATTTTTATTTACTTTGTTATCACTGTGTTTGATAATTATGAATGAGATTTCATTGTTATTTACTTTATTATCACTTTGTTTGATAATTATGACTGAGATGTCGTTATTATTTACTTTACTATCACTGTGTTTTATAAATATGTATGAGATGTCATTGTTATATACTTTATTATCACTGTGATTGATAATTATGACTGAGATGTCGTTATTATTTACTTTATTATAACTGTGTTTGATATTTAGGAATGAGATGTCATTGTTATTTACTTTATTATCACAGTGTTTGATAATTATAACTGAGATGTCATTGTTATTTACTTTATTATCACTGAGTTTGGTAATTATGAATGAGATATCATTGTTATTTACTTTAATATCACTGTGTTTTATAATTATGACTTAGATGTCATTATTATTTACTTTATTATCATTGTGTTTGATAATTATTACAGATGTCATTGTTATTTACTTTATTATCACATTGTTTCATAATTACGACTCAGATGTCATTGTTATTTACTTTATTATCACTGTGTTTGATAATTATGAATGAGATATCATTGTTATTTACATTATTATCACTGTGTTTGATAATTATGACTGAGATGTCATTGTTATTTACTTTGTTATCACTGTTTGATAATTATGACTGAGATGTCATTGTTATTTACATTGTTATCACTGTGTTTGATAAATATGACTGAGATGTCATTGTTATTTACTTTATTATCACTGTGTTTGATAATTATGAATGAGATGTCATTGTTTTTTTATTATCACTGAGTTTAATAATTATGACTGAGATGTCATTGTTATTTACTTTATAATCACTGTAATTGATAATTATGACTGAGATGTCATTGTTATTTACCTTCTATCACTGTGTTTGATAATTATAAATGACATGTCATTGTTATTTACTTTGTTATCATTGTGTTTGATAATTATGACTGAGATGTTATTGTTAGTTACCTTGTTATCACTGTGTTTGATAATTATGAATGACATGTCATTGTTATTTACTTTGTTATCATTGTGTTAGATAATTATGAATGAGATGTCATTGTTATTTACTTTATTTTCACTGTGTTTGATAATATTAATGATATGTATTCTACATAACGTTATTTACTGACATCTTTAACCACAGTCATTATACTGCAGTGGTAACACCGTATTTACTATGACTATTTTAAATACATTTCTAATTAAGAGTATAAATTAGAAGAATGTAAATGAAGGAAAACAAAATGAAAATTACTGATTGCTAACTTTCTCAATCTTACTTTATGATTTATTCAAAATAAGGTTATGATGTCAATTTCCACAATGGCGAATATCTATTCATTCGAAGTACTATTTCTGATTATACTTTTGAGATGAACTTTCAAAATGAAAGTTGCAGCAGTTTCCTTCATATTATTTGTTTTATCTTACATAGCAAAGTATTACAGTTATTTAATTTTTGTATTACAAATATTCAGTTTCTCATTATACAAAAATTAATTTTACCGACTAATAACCCCACACCATTCCAGGTAAGTTATTTTGTAAGTTGGTTAGATAACCATGAGAAGTTTGTTGTGGTTTTTATTGTACGTACAGATACTAGTCGATTGTTAATTTACGTATGTGATTAGTTGTGGTTTTAATTACGTTACCAGATAAACTCATGTAATCATACGTTACCAGATAAACCCATGTAGTTATATTGTGTAATTATCCTTTATCAGCTGGGTTACAATACAAATGAAGATAGTTTGATAAGTTAATACTAGTAATATCTCGTAATGTTTAATTTATATTTTAATCGTGAAGTAATAGATTAATATAGAAGTCTAAACACATCTAAGGAGAATACAGTTTATGTCACATGGTTTACGTTGTTATAAAATGTAAGTTTATTCTGATTCTCACACGATCAGTAAAGATGTTCTGTGTTATAGAATCACACAGCAGGAACAAATGTAAGAATTAGGTTTGAACTATCGAAACATTAAAATTTATTTGTTATAGTACGACATTTCTCTGTTATGTGAAACATATTGTTTTGTGTTCTTTTACAGAATCGTAAATGACAAAGCATGAACACTCATTTATGAACAGATTATTGAAGTAACGTAAGTAAGTTTTGATTCATTGAATTTAGTGGTTCACATTTCGTGACGTTTTTTTTAAAAGAATATACCTACAGTTTAGTTCTCTTTCATTCAATGTTTCATACATCAATTTTCCTCGTCTTCTGTGGTTACGTTACCATAACCAGCGATGTAGTCTGGCCTGATGGTGTTCCCAGTGTTTGTTCTATCTAAGTTTCTGGTTTCATGGATTAAATCGATTGCGTTGCTCTGAATATCGAAAACTGATTCGAGGAAAGAATCGTCCCAGAACTGTCCGTATTGTTTTGTGTCTTCAAACTGGACTGCGTCACTATGGTTGTAAGTTTTGTCAAGCAGTCTTTGTACCTGAGTGGAATTTTTACGTTCCTTACCTGAGGGGACACACTTTCCACTAAGGTCTTTAGAAATTGTCTTAAACTCACGTCTTATCTCCTCCGCTGTGTTATTTCCCACCAGTTCTATCGAAGACAAGATACCAGATAAAGTTTTTTCTACGTCGGCACTGTGCAGTTGGATGTCAGAACTGATCCGGTAGATGTCATTCACTGACCTGTTCCGCATCTCAAAGACAATTTGCTGAAGTATGTCATATACATGTGTTTCTTCTTCCTGGATTTTGTTACAGGAAGAAATAAATGTGTTTTGGGCAACAAGAAGGGTTGCAAAGCTGCTGTCGACGGATTTGCTTAGTTCATGAACCTTCTGGTCGACCAGTTGGGAAAGTCGAGGTTCTATGACTGGAAGAGGTTCAATCTGTTTTTGGAGTTTGCGAAATTCGTCTCGAACAAGATTTCTTGTATTGTTTTCTTTCTCGATGGAAGTGAGAATAGATGACTTGATTTCATTCGATGTTTTAGACACTTGTTGTATTCCATTAATAATTTTTTGTGTGTAAAGTTCCATGTTAGAATCGAGCTCGGAAAATTTCTTCTTGCCTTCTGAGATGGCTCTGTCAATTGTAAGTGTGAGGTTCTTAACTAAAGCACCATTAGATGCCGCTGTTAGACTACTGTTTGTTAAAAGAACTCCGAATTCGGTTGTCTCTTGAAAACACAGAAGTGATGTTACTCAACTGCTTGTGGGCTATTTCTATAGACTCTCCGATTTTCGCACACTCTCTACTCATGTCTTTCCGAAATGTTTGTATATTTTCTTGAATCAAATGAATAGTCATGTTTTCAACCCTGGATTCCATGCATACGATCTGGTCCTTCATGAGGGTCATCAGTTTCTCTTTCAGAAAGAGATGAATATCGTTAAAGTTACGTCGAATGTCGTCAAACATCTGCAGCTTCGTCAAGACGGCGCTTTCAAACTGTGCAATTCTCTCGTCACTTTTAACCAACTTCTCCAACACGTCGTCTATCGCTCCTTGAACGTCCCTCTGAAAGAGTTCCAGTTTGTTTGTTATACTTTCAGTTCGAATATCAATTTTAGCATCAAGAAAAGCCACTTTGTTGTTTAGTTTATCATTTATGTTGGACATTTTCCGAGATAGATGTTCATTGGTCAATTCTTCTTTGATGTCCTTACCCATTATAACCTCTTCCACTTTCTTTATTCGCACGTCGAAGGTGGTTTCTAGTGCCCCAAGTTTGGTCTCAATGTTCTCCAGCCTGCGGGTCAGTTGATCCATGAAGAAGTCCAGCCTTGCTAGTTTCAGCGTATGACCAAAAGCATCCATATTACGAAGCTTGTCTTCGATTGACGTCAGAACTTGGTGTAATCCAGGTGGAATATTGAACCACTTGTTACTCATAAAGTCCAGACTTTTAGAAGTGTCTTCATTTTCTTTTCGAGACTCCAGGAAGCCAGCACCAGTCGATTCTGGAGAGCGTAGCACAGAAGAATTATAAACATTTTAAATCTACCCGCTACGTACGTAGGACACATTCTGAACTTGCTGTGCTCAGGCCACAAACCGTACACTGGACTAGTCTGTGGACCGTCAAGCATCGAACATTACGTCGAGACCTCCCACAGTCGTGACTAATTACAGAATACCAAGACATTACAGGCCAACCGTAAGTAGGACTGGCATCTTAACTTGATGTAACGGAGCAGTGTTGTTTCTGGTTACTGTCAGGGTCAAGAGGGCGCCAGCTGTTTACTTTCATTCTCAAGGCATGCTGCTAGTTTTCTTTGTGTCGTTAGCAGAAGAAACTGAACTATTACATGGGATTTTTAAACATTCTGCATGAAAAGAAATTCCATTGACAACTAATCCACGTAGTAAAGACCACCAGTCGTACTCTTTACCTTCGATAAGATTCTCACTGCTGAACTGAAAGCAAGAGCGACGTTTATACACACACGTAATACTTTTTCTCTTGTTATTTAGTTACGTACCACAGATCTGTGACATCTAACTACCCTGAACAACAGCGATTGTATCCTGCCTGTGGGAAGTTTAATAATGAATACTTTGTATTTTTAAAGATGTATGTGGTCGGTATTGTTTTTTACATTACACTTGAGTAGTTGGAGAACTAGGCGATGCTTTATGGTCAGCGTGCCAAGCTGTAAACTTAAGGGTCTTGGTTCCAGTCTCGTTGTTACAGAATACGTTCTGAACATTTAGTTATAGTAATAAGGATCAAATCTCACTAATCGATTAGATTAAGTCCAAGATTCAGTAGTGGTTACTATTGGCTAGGTACATTCTTCTGGTGCCATCAGTGAGGAATTCGTAGCTAAATAGACTTCCGTCTTTCTATGATCAACTCTGTTGGTGAACAGATACACTAATTCAATTTCTTTGTGTAAAAGTGTAACATAAAACGTACAGATGTTGCACACAAAAGTGAATTCAATTTCGATGAATTTATGGTTATAAAGTAGGCTTAAATAAATTTTATAGAACCATTTAATTACGTCTTTAAAGTAAGAAAATAAATGCATAACTTTAGCGTCTTTAGTAATTGAAAGGATTATAACCTTATACAGGTTGGATTGGACATTGTTACATAACTTGAGTGTCTTTAGTAATTGAAAGGATTATAACCTTATACAGGTTGGATTGGACATTGTTACATAACTTGAGTGTCTTTAGTAATTGAAAGGATTATAACCTTATACAGGTTGGATTGGACATTGTTACATAACTTGAGTGTCTTTAGTAATTGAAAGGATTATAACCTTATACAGGTTGGATTGTTAAATTGATAACACAACTCTAATTCAACATTTTACATTTTTTCACTGACACGTCCAAGGTATCAATATGTAAGAAGATTATTCTAACTCAGACAACAGTTGCGAACCAGCTGCGGATGTTTATATGCAAAAACGGTATTTTCTCAACCCAAACGAGCCGATTTTCCATATAAATTTCTCAACAAGTGGTTTTCTCGACATCAGCTGCGGATGTAGTAACTGGTCAAGAAACTGACCCATACCCAATAAGGTTGGAAAAATTAGCTCATATGAAATTGACTCAGTACACTTAACACGTTAAAACAGGTTAAAATTAACCATCAAAAGGTTCTACAGATAAAAACAGATTCATAAAAACAGGTCTAACGATCTGAGAAACTTTAAAAATATCACTCTCGAAGGTCGACTGATCTAAATGAACATACTTTTAACAACACTGATGATCTAAATGAACATACTTTTAACAACACTGATGATCTTATTTTGTTTTTTGAATTTCGCACAAAGCTACTCGAGGGCTATCTGTGCTAGCCGTCCCTAATTTAGCAGTATAAGACTAGAGGGAAAGCAGCTAGTCATCACCACCCACCGCCAACTCTTGGGCTACTCTTTTACCAACGAATAGTGGGATTGACCGTAACATTCTAACGCCCCCACGGCTGAAAGGGCGAGCATGTTTAGCGCGATGGTGATTCAAACCCGCGACCCTTAGATTACGAGTCGCACGCCTTAACCCACCTGGCCATGCCAGGTACCCCCTCTTGCTGTGGAACCACACAAGTTAGAATCCACATTTACAATGAATCACTGTCTAAAACAGTAATTTACAAGTCCAATAATCTAGTGTTTACATTGAAAATGTAGCTGACAACATCAGTTGTTTAATTAACCTTTTATGTTTGTAATAAAATATGTGATAAAAATATAGTTGAAAATAATCTTTCAAACAAGAATGTAATTAAAGAAGTTTTTTCTACAAAGACTAGGGTTCACTTAGGAATAATTATGATATAACAAGAAAACGTTTTCCAAAGAGTGATTACAGAAAATACGTATTAAATAATTTTGCTCTGAGAAATAATAATTTACTTTTACTTATGTTGACTACTAGATGGCAATACAAGCGTTACATATGAATTTTCTTTAATTGGTCCGTCGAGACATGTTATGATTGAAAACTTTCAATGTTGAATTATCGAACTTTTAATAGTAACCTTTTATGATATGTTGATCTTGTAAGGTAGACTGGTGAATACCTCAGGCCTCCGATATTTTTATTTATAATGTTACTAAGACGAATCTTGCTGTTTTACAGAATGATTCTGTTTGTTTGATTCGAAATTATTTTCTCTCACGAAATGCTGTATGTACAGAAATTGATGCTTATTTTGTCCAATCAGATTTTATGAACGTTCTCACAACACAGCAAAACAGGTGTTGTAGAAACGATATCGTAAGTTTGTTTTTGAAGAATTTTTAGTTTTTTGTTTTGAATTAAGCACAAAGCTACACAATGGGCTATCTGTGCTCTGCCCACCACGGGTATCGAAACCCGGTTTTTAGTGTGTAATCTTTTACCAACGAATAGTGGGATTGGCCGTCACATTATGACACCTCCACTGCTGAAACCGCGAGCATATTTAGTGTGACGGGGACTCGAACCTGCGACTCTTGGATTACGTGTCCAGTGTCTTAACCACCTGGCCATGCCCGGGCCTTTACTGATTGTAATAAACAATTTGTGAAATTGTAAATACATAAGTAACAGGTTAAGTTTATGTATAAGTTACCAGCTGAGTTATTTTGTTTAATTATCTAAGTACTAAAATAACAAAGAATCACGCAAGAAAATTCAGTTAACTTTAAACTGTAATAAAACACTATCTTTAACTCACACAATGTTAACATTTAAACAGAACCTTACGTTGTATGTAGAATAATAAACAACTGTGACACTCTTATATCACAAAGTCCTTGACACAGAGCCATGAACAAAGTTTATATTTTAACAGAACACTTGAGTAATATCTCGAAGTTCGGTAGACTTAAGACTTCAATTGAGGTACATTTAAAATGACTTACAACTAAAGCGAAATTATCTTTAGTAAACCTAATAATTTTACAAAAATGAAATGAAGAAGAAAAAGTTTACAGATATGGTGACCAGTGGTCATAATGTCTTCTATACAGATGAGTTTACCAGTATATTTAGAACTTCCCAGAATTATTAAGCACTGCATATTGATTATATAGCCCATACGAGGCACGGCATAGCATCATAGGTGTTTAACTTGCTAGCTGGTACTACACCTTTGTAATGGTGTTCATAACACCTCTTTTTTTTTACCTTACAAACTGCCATATTGTTTGTACTCCAATCCACGATTATAACATAAGCTATTCAAAACTAACTGATATTACACGTTGTGTTACGTGTAGGCTTACCACAAGTCTGTAAGACCCTCAACTGGTGACCATGTTTACTACAAGTCTGTAAGACCCTCAACTGGTGACCATGTTTACCACAAGTCTGTAAGACATTCATCTGGTGACCATGTTTACCACAAGTCTGTAAGACACTCATCTGGTGACCATGTTTACCACAAGTCTGTAAGACCCTCAACTGGTGACCATGTTTACCACAAGCCTGTAAGACCCTCAACTGGTGACCATGTTTACCACAAGTCTGTAAGACACTCATCTGGTGACCATGTGTAACACAAGTCTGTAAGACCCTCAACTGGTGACCATGTTTACCACAAGTCTGTAAGACACTCATCTGGTGACCATGTTTACCACAAGTCTGTAAGACACTCATCTGGTGACCATGTGTAACACATGTCTGTAAGACCCTCAACTGGTGACCATGTTTACCACAAGTTTGTAAGACACTCATCTGGTGACCATGTTTACCACAAGTCTGTAAGACCCTCAACTGGTGACCGTGTGTAACACAAGTCTGTAAGACCCTCAACTGGTGACCATGTTTACCACAAGTCTGTAAGACACTCAACTGGTGACCATGTTTACCACAAGTCTGTAAGACACTCATCTGGTGACCATGTTTACCACAAGTCTCTAAGACACTCAACTGGTGACCATGTTTACATTAAGTATTAACAGTTACTCTGATATTCAACACATCTGTTGTGAACCTGTTTGGCTCCACAGATCACAGATACTAACACCAATACTGGTTTTATTTGTTGACCTTTGCCGGGTTTGTTTTTTTTTTCCAGTAGGAGGAGATAGGTATTAAAAGCAAAGCCTGTGTGGTTAACATGTTAAAGATTTTTGGTTAATGTGTTAACAGAGTTTGTTTTTTATTCTTTTTGTTTCATTTTATCATTCTGTAATTTACTATAAGGTCTCGAAATCGATTCCTCAGGTTTCAGTTTCGAAACTTCATGTTTCGGTCTTGCTCACGAACACTGAGGTCTCAAATACTACAATGTTGTTAATAAAAATATAAACAAATATATAAAAGTCACGGTAGATAAGCTTCATAGACTGAGCTCTCTAGTCTACTGTTTCTAAATTAGAAACAACTAGTGCATATACCAATAGCATATATTTTTACAAGTGTTCAAAACAAACAAGTTTATTTATTTTGTTCTGTCATCAATATTAGTTCACTATTGATATCTTTTAAGTTATTTCTTAAGCCTACCATCCAGGTTCTATCATAAATTTGACTTCACTATTGACACTTCTCGAGTCGTTCCTTAACTCTAACATCCAAATTATATCACCAATGTTTGTTCACTATTAACATTTCTCAAATTGTTTCTTAAGCCTACCATTCATGTTCTACCATCAATTTAATTTCACTATTGACACTTTTTGAGTTGTTCCTTAGCCTTATCCACCAGATTCTGTCGTCAATTTTACTTCGCAATTAATATTATCCTCAAGTCGTTCCTTAACCCTATCTGTCTGATTCTATCATCAATTGTACTTCATTATTAATATTTCTGAAGTTGTACCTTAACCCTATCCGTCTGGTTCTCTCATGAATTTTACTACACTAGAGATGTTTCTCAAGTCGTTTTTTAACCCTACCTTATAGGATCTGTCATCACTTTTACACCATTAATGACAATTGAGGATCTATAATTTAATAGCATTGTCTTGGTTCCATAATCAGTGTTATTTAGCAGGTGTAGTGGTTATCACATCCGCCTTACGTACGAAAGGTCTCAGGTTGGATCCCTGTCAATTTATTTTATTTAAAAAGCTATTTTTCATTGGTATCTTTATTCCTTTTATAACAAATATTCCAGGACATTTCAATCAAAATGTGACCTATCATTTAGAATATTTAACAACAGGCTTAAAAAGAACCGCCGCGTTTATTTGTTAAATATCAGTTTGGCGATTCATTTCCACAAATGCGATACAATTAAAACTTTATTTTAATTCTAATGGTTACGTGTGTTAATACTGTAGTCAGGAAATTATTCACTTTCATAAAGTTTCGAGCTTTCTCTGTGTTAGTATTTGGGTAATTATGTGGAATCCCCTGTAGGGTCAGGTACCCTAGACCTCTTCCTCCATCCTGTACTTTGATGGTGTCTATACTTAGTCTATACATAATTTTTATACCCAGGAGGGTCAGGTACACCAAGGCTTCTTTCTTCTTTCCTTACATTGTTGAAATTGACTGGTTAGTATGGAGTAATATCTACTTTAGACTGGTCCTTTTCAGGACACCTGTTCATTTATATTTTTCTTTTTATTAAGTCTATTACGTTGGTGGCTGTTTTAATTTAGCACTATTTTATTAATTATTATTATTTAAATTTGATTTTATCAGATGTTCATATAAAGTGTCACTGATTGATTTGTTTGTTTTGAATTTTGCGCAAAGCTACTCGAGAGCTATCTGCGCTAGCCGTCACTAATTTAGCAGTGTAAGACTAGAAGGAAGACAGCTAGTCATCACCACCCACTGCCAACTCTTGGGCTACTCTTTTACCAACGAATAGTGGGATTGACCGTCACATTACAACGCACCCACGGCTATAAGGGCGAGCATATTTGGCGCGACCGGGATTCGAACCTGCAACCCTCGGATTACGAGTCGAACGCCTTAACACGCTTGGCCATGTTGGGCCTTTACTGATTGAATATCTAACAAGAAACAGAAAGAATGAAACCCACCAGGACGCGCTTTCCTCAACGATTCACTTTTTTAAACATTGATAAGTTGTCTCCACACGAGTCGATTTTCTATAAGTCACTGTACGGTTAATAGCACTTCGCTTCGACTGCTAATATTAACTGTAATTATCATATTTTAATAAAAGCTTTACTTTATTAATTTTGCTTCGGGAAAGATGATGGAAACTTAGGTTTGATTCATTAAAATTAATATGTACAATCAGTGCATTATGCATCCTGAACTCACGTCTGGCTTTTAGGTGAAGACAGGCCTGTATATTAAAACATTCTAGTTAGAAATTAATTTAAGAAATCCAGTTTTTCTAATGGAACTTTTGAATGTAGAAGAGATGACTTTCGAGGAATCAGATATTGTTTCATCCACTTCCCCAAAGCGTTAAAACGAGACTCATTACCACAACGGATCGGAAATTGTTGTTGAAATACGACAAGGAAAAGAATGCTGACATTAAAACTGCGGAAACGGAAAGACACTAGGATTATCTGACGAACATATATATTCCTACATCTAACAATATAATACATATTATGGCATCATTCTCAATAAAACAGTCTTTTATCTCCAAATACATTTTTCATGTTCTTGAATAATTAGCAAGTGAAAATTATATTCTATATTAAGTTTTGTGTGTGAGTTTAATGTAGAATCCTTTCACGGATACGTAACTACTTTGAACAATGGATAAGAGGAACTTTCTGGGATCAACACTATATAAACATTGAAAAACTACAAATCAGAAATATTTATAACGATTAGTTCAAATACGTAATAAAAATTTTGGTTAGAAAAATCGTCACTTTATCCTACAGTAACAATTTAAAGTGTTTATAAAACATTGTCACACTATTTTTGAGTAACAAGTTTAAATTGTTTTTAAAACATCGATACTCTATCCTTGAGGAACAAGTTTAAATTTCTTATAAAATATCGTAACACTATTTTTAAGTAAACAATGGAAATTGGTTATATGACATGGACACTCTATCCTTCAGTAATAAGTTTAAATTGTTTATGAAACAACGTCACCCTGCCATTCAATAACAATTTTAAGTTCTTTATAAAACATCGATTCCACATCCTTCAATAACAAGCTTAAATTGTTTATAAAATTTCGAAACTCTGTCCTTCAGTAGCATGTTTAAATTGTTTATAAAATTTCGAAACTCTGTCCTTCAGTAGCATGTTTAAATTGTTTATAAAATTTCGAAACTCTGTCCTTCAGTAGCATGTTTAAATTGTTTATAAAATTTCGAAACTCTGTTCTTCAGTAGCATGTTTAAATTGTTTATAAAATGTCATCACTCTATCATTAAGGAACAAGTTCTAATTTTTATATAAAACATCTACTCCCCATCCTTCACGAACCAATTTAAGTTGTTTATAAAACGTCGTCACTCTCTCCATCAGTAACTAGTTTAAATTGTCCATAAAACATTGTCACTCTATCCTTCAATAACAAGTTTACATTGTTTGTAAAACATCGTCTCTCTATTATTTAGTAACAAGTTTTAATTGTTTATAAAACATCGGCACTCTGTTATTCAGCAAGGAGTTTAATTTTTTTTAAACATTGTCACTCTATATTTCTGTAATATGTCTAAATTGTTTATAAAACATCGGCACTCTGTTATTCAGCAAGGAGTTTAATTTTTTTTAAACATTGTCACTCTATATTTCAGTAATATGTTTAAATTGTTTATAAAACATAGACACTCTATCCTTCAGAAATCAACTTAAATTGTTTATAAAACATCCACACTTTATCCATCAGTAACATGTTTAAATTGTTTATAAAACATCCACACTTTATCCATCAGTAACATGTTTAAATTGTTTATAAAACATCCACACTTTATCCATCAGTAACATGTTTAAATTGTTTATAAAACATCCACATTTTATACATCAGTAACATGTCTAAATTGTTTATAAAACATCCACACTTTATCCATCAGTAACATGTTTAAATTGTTTATAAAACATCCACACTTTATCCATCAGTAACATGTTTAAATTGTTTTTGAAACATCGACTCTCTGTCCTTTGGTAATAAGTTTAAATTGTTTATAAAACATCGACTCTCTGTCCTTTGGTAATAAGTTTAAATTGTTTATAAAACATCGACTCTCTGTCCTTTGGTAATAAGTTTAAATTGTTTAGAAAACATCGACTCTCTGTCCTTTGGTAATAAGTTTAAATTGTTTATAAACCTCGACTCTCTGTCCTTTGGTAATAAGTTTAAATTGTTTATAAAACATCGACTCTCTGTCCTTTGGTAATAAGTTTAAATTGTTTATAAAACATCGACTCTCTGTCCTTTGGTAATAAGTTTAAATTGTTTATAAACATCGACTCTCTGTCCTTTGGTAATAAGTTTAAATTGTTTATAAAACATCGACTCTCTGTCCTTTGGTAAGAAGATTAAGTTGTTTATAAAACATCGTCACTGTGTCTTTCAGTAACATGTTTAAATTGTATATAAAATATCGACACTCTGTCCTTTAGTAACCAATTTAAATTGTTTATAAACTTCGTCACTTTATCCTTCAGTAACATATTTAAATATTGTTTTGAAAACATTGTTGTTGAATTATTTTAAAACATCGATACTCTATCCTTAAGTAACAAGTTTAAATTGTTTTTAAAATATTCACACTCTAGCGTTCACTAACAAATATTCCTTGTTTATAAAAATCATCACTCTACCTTTTAGTATAAGTTTAACCCTTTTGTAAAACATCGTCACTTTGATTTTCAGTTATAAGTTTAAATTGTTTATAAAACATCGACTCTCTGTCCTTTGGTGACAAATTTTAGTTTTTTATGAAACATTTTCACCCTGTCTTTCAGTAAGTAGTTTAAATATTGTGTAAAAGAATGTTCCTTTATTCTTCGTCTGCCAGGATTACAGTTTTGGAAAGTTATTTTTAACTCATTGCAAAACGTACACCTAACAACTTATCTTTTATTGAGACCTCGAAGTTTCACCAAGTAATATATTTAGTGAAGAAAAAAATGTGTGTTAATTCATTAGTTTACTCTGGAGTAATATTATAAATATATCCTTTATGTAATGTAACTCTTATTTGCGGAATTAAGGTGTAGCTGAGGTAATGTTTCTGACATACCAATGATACAATTTTAGGTAACTCTATCTCTAAGACCTGGATATTCATGTAATCAGCTTTGACACTTTAAAACATCCTGGTGTAAATTTCGTATTTAAATATCCTTTCTCAACATTAAATGTGAAAGAAGGTGTGATTGAATACTGGGGTGTTACCATTTCCATGCTTATAAAATGATTAGTATAAATAGTTGTTGAATAAATATATCCCCCAATTTAATTACTAAATGTTTGTTTTCCATGTTGTGTGTAGCACTTAGTTGTTCCTGCAAATGGATATCTGAAGTCGACAGATCGTGTTATATCCAACCTAATTATTTGACAATGAAATTACTTAAAGTGTTTGTGATGTGAATAATTATTGATTGATATTTAATTAAAATTAAATAATTAATGAGAAGACGTGACGCTGGTATCAGTTGGTCGTATGACAACTGATGCATTTTTTGTATGCTTTTATAAAAAAAATGCGCGTATATGTATAGAGTCAAAACACTCTGTTAAGGGAAAGCAGTTATAAATATCTTAAGATAACAAAACTTTATTGGTTTCACATTGTACTTTACTTCATGAAATAAATCTATCAAAAATTATACTTTAAGTATCTTTTGCAATTGCAGACATAAGAATGAAGGTTAATAATAATAAATATTAAGTAAGACAAAGATCCAACATAAAACATGATATTTTACTTTATAATTCGTTTGTAGTTAAATATTCTGAATCAAGGACGTTAGGACAATGTCTTAGAGTAGAATATTGTTAAAATAACATCCCTTGTATGAAAACAAAACGAGTTTGAGTAGAATAGTTAAAATAACATCCCTTGTATGAAAACAAAACGAGTTTGAGTAGAATATTGTTAAAATAACATCCCTTGTATGAAAACAAAACGAGTTTGAGTAGAATAGTTAAAATAACATCCCTTGTATGAAAACAAAACGAGTTTGAGTAGAATATTGTTAAAATAACATCCCTTGTATGAAAACAAAACGAGTTTGAGTAGAATAGTTAAAATAACATCCCTTGTATGAAAACAAAACGTGTTTGAGTAGAATATTGTTAAAATAACATCCCTTGTATGAAAACAAAACGTGTTTGAGTAGAATATTGTTAAAATAACATCCCTTGTATGAAAACAAAACGAGTTTGAGTAGAATAGTTAAAATAACATCCCTTGTATGAAAACAAAACGTGTTTGAGTAGAATATTGTTAAAATAACATCCCTTGTATGAAAACAAAACGTGTTTGAGTAGAATAGTTAAAATAACATCCCTTGTATGAAAACAAAACGTGTTTCAGTAGAATATTGTTAAAATAACATCCCTTGTATGAAAACAAAACAAGTTTGAGTAGAATATTGTTAAAATAACATCCCTTGTATGAAAACAAAACAAGTTTGAGTAGAATATTGTTAAAATAACATCCCTTGTATGAAAACAAAACGTGTTTGAGTAGAATAGTTAAAATAACATCTCTTGTATGAAAACAAAACAAGTTTGAGTAGAATATTGTTAAAATAACGTCCCTTGTATGAAAACAAAACGAGTTTGAGTAGAATAATTAAAATAACATCCCTTGTATAAAAACAAAACGAGTTTGAGTAGAATAGTTAAAATAACATCACTTGTATGAAAACAAAACGGGTTTGAGTAGAATATTGTTAAAATAACATCCCTTGTATGAAAACAAAACGTGTTTGAGTAGAATAGTTAAAATAACGTCCCTTGTATGAAAACAAAACGAGTTTGAGTAGAATATTGTTAAAATAACGTCCCTTGTATGAAAACAAAACGAGTTTGAGTAGAATAATTAAAATAACATCCCTTGCATAAAAACAAAACGAGTTTGAGTAGAATATTGTTAAAATAACATCCCTTGTATGAAAACAAAACGTGTTTGAGTAGAATATTGTTAAAATAACATCCCTTGTATGAAAACAAAACGTGTTTGAGTAGAATAGTTAAAATAACGTCCCTTGTATGAAAACAAAACGAGTTTGAGTAGAATATTGTTAAAATAACGTCCCTTGTATGAAAACAAAACGAGTTTGAGTAGAATAATTAAAATAACATCCCTTGTATAAAAACAAAACGAGTTTGAGTAGAATAGTTAAAATAACATCACTTGTATGAAAACAAAACGAGTTTGAGTAGAATATTGTTAAAATAACATCCCTTGTATGAAAACAAAACGAGTTTGAGTAGAATATTGTTAAAATAACATCCCTTGTATAAAAACAAAGCGAGGTTTAATTTATTTTGTATTAATTTCTGTAATATAAATGTTAAAATGATTAAAATATAACTTCTTACGTTTAAAAAACGTAAAAACTGCGTAGCAACATTATCAATATATAATGCTTAACTTGCTAAGCCTATTTGCACTCGTTATTATGTAGAATTTGCGAGGCTTATACATTCGTCGGCGTTCTGATATCACGTTGTTAATATCATCCTCTTGTAAAATTAGTGTATGATTATTTTCTATGAGTTACAAACAACTTTGTACGCTTCCCAAATACACAAAAGAGAAGCAGCTAGTTTGGCAAAAAGTGAGTTCACGTTATTCCTGGAATTGCCATAAATATATTATTTTGAGGAAATGATCATTAGCAGTGTAACTCTCACAAACAACAATACCTATTACATTGTTAAGTGTCTGATTTACCCTTTATCCATCAACATATTTTATTTATACAACAATATTTCAACATAGGTATCAATATTATTTCTAACACTTCATTGAACATATTTCAACTGATAAAATGATGAACTATTTAAATGTACACTGTTAAAACCTGTTGTGAAACATATATTTCATATATACCCATATTGCAATAGTCCTGTTATATCTGTAAAGTACACTGTAGCGGTACAGTGACGTCAGAAACATCGTAGTGCAATAAACCTTTCGTTCACACTTTAGTGCAATAAATCTCTTATATGGACTGTAGTAGAATAAATCTGTTTTATAGACAGTAGTACAATACATCTGCAATGTAAACCAGAGTACAATACATCTGTTATATGGACCTTTTAAAATTTCGAAAAACATAGCATTAAAAGTTTATACAGATATAATTCATAATTTCAGGCGTACAATAGAACACGAGGATTCAAGCCACGTGTGATGTAGTTGTGAAATGTTTCCGAACTTTGTTTTAAACATTGCCTTCTCTGAATATCTTCTAGAATTAATATTCGATGTAATTGTAGCTGTTCAATAGGAACCTAAGATATTAAAAGCATTATGAAATCACACTATAATTTGATAAAGTGTTATCAGAAGTGTGTGTCTGAAGAGTTACTTCTTTACTCTAATTAAATATGTATAAGAAAAATAGCCATAAAATATAACATTGCAGTTTATTTTGAAACAACCATTTCAAGCACCAAGTTTGGAATTCACAAAACGAAAAACAACAACAATATATTTAAAAAGTAAAACATAGGATAGCTTTATAACAGGGAGCATTTGACAAAAGTTAATTGATATTTATTTGTTATATGTATAAATTGAGGAATACGAAGTTATCTCAAATACAGTAAGTTTCTTTTGTTTCTCCTACGTCACAAACTAGAAGACGTGTGAGTTTTGTTTAATAATGGTGATCATCAGTTTTTCCAGAAGAGACAACGTTTACAGTTCCTGGAAAAGCATAAGCAAGCTTGTGTTCAGGTGATCTGTAAGTAATGTACGGCCCTTGGTGACTCGGAAGCAAATTATCATCTACGTCTCCGATAATAAAGACCCTTCCAAATGAGCCACCAATGGGAATAACTGGACGACTAAGAGTAAAGTCTGAATCGAGATGACCACCAACCAAACCACCTGCTGAACCACCACCAACAGTAAAACCTCCAGTTGAACCACCACCAACGGCAAATCCTCCAGCTGAAACACCAGCAGCATGACGGCCACCAACAGCAAAACCTCCAGCTGAACCACCAGCAGCATGACGGCCACCAACAACAAAACCTCCAGCTGAACCACCAGCAGCATGACGGCCACCAACAGCAAAGCCTCCAGCTGAACCACCAGCAGCATGACGGCCACCAACAGCAAAGCCTCCAGCTGAACCACCAGCAGCGTGACGACCACCAACAGCAAATCGTTTTGTTGAACTACCACCAACAGCGTGACCACCACCTACAGCAAAACCTCCAGGTGTACCACCAACAGCAAAACCTCCTGCTGAACCACCAGCAGCGTGACGACCACCAACAGCAAAACCTCCTGCTGAACCACCAACAACGTGACGACCACCAACAGCAATACCTCCAGCTGAACCAACACTAGCGTGAAGACCACCAACAGCAAAACCTCCTACTGAACTACCACCAACTTGACGACCACCAACAAAACCTCCTGCTGAACCACCAACAGCGTGACGACTACCAACAGCAAAACCTCCTGCTGAACCATCAGCAGCATGACGACCACCAACAGCAAAACCTCCAGCTGAACCAGCACCAGCGTGTCGACCACCAACAGCAATACCTCCAGCTGAACCACCAAGAGCGTGACGACCACCAACAGCAAAACCTCCTGCTGAACTACCAACAGCGTGACGACTACCAACAAAACCTCCTAGTGAACCACCACCAACGTGACGACCACCAACAGCAAAACCTCCAGCTGAACCAGCACCAGCGTGTCGACCACCAACAGCAATACCTCCAGCTGAACCACCAAGAGCGTGACGACCACCAACAGCAAAACCTCCTGCTGAACTACCAACAGCGTGACGACTACCAACAAAACCTCCTAGTGAACCACCACCAACGTGACGACCACCAATAAAACCTCTTGCTGAGCCACCAACGGTGTGACGACCATCTGTGTAGTAACTACCTAGACTACCGCCAGCAAAACTAGAGACACCTATCGTAGGATATCCACCGCCATAAAGACCAGTTACGCTTGGAACAGGGTGCAGAAGAGAAGGGGCTAGGGTTTGTTGTACAATAGTGTCTGGGGGATCTTCACTGTGGATATTCACATCTGCAGGATTCTGATTGGCCGTTCCAGGTTCGTTAGTGTTAACATCAGCACTGAAACCACCTGCATCAGCACGGTATTGCACGTGTCGGTAAACCCCGTTGGGATCAGTATAACCATAATATCCTGTCACAGTGCCTGATCCGTCACTATTTTCCTGACGATCCAATGTTGTCCCGAATCCATCTGAGACCTTATAACCGAAGTCGTAAGGCTTGAATGATTCCTAAATAAATGAATTACAACAAGTGACAAGATACCACAAGCAAGATGTTATATTCACGTTATTTTAAAATTTTGTTTTCACTCTATTCAGCATATGCTATCTACGTATGATCAACAGAAAATACAATAAAAAAACACAGATTTGGGCAAATCTCAGAAACAAGTTGAAGTATAACAAAAGAAGTGAACTTATGGACATTAAAGGAATAATTCCTGAAAAATAATGTTTTTTTAATGGTAAATAATCTTATGAAATATGTTTTAAGTGTTATACTCACTTCGTAACGAATAGGATCCTGATGTATGAATCCAGCTTGACAGGAAGCTATACTAAACACAAGAATCAAAACCTGAAATAAAAAATATACTATCAAAGAATATACTGTATTTATTTAAACACTAATAATAACAACTGTACCAGGTTATAGTACCTATATCGTAAGTTCTATACCAGGTTATACTACCTATACTGTCAGTTCTATACCAGGTTATAGTACCAAAACCATCAGTTTTATACCAGGTTATAGTACCTATACCATCAGTTCTATACCAGGTTATAGTACCTATACTGTCAGTTCTATACCAGGTTATAGTACCTATACCATCAGTTCTATACCAGGTTATAGTACCTATACCATCAGTTCTATACCAGGTTATAGTACCTGTACTGTCAGTTCTATACCAGATTATAGTACCTATACTGTCAGTTCTATACCAGGTTATAGTACCTATACCATCAGTTCTATACCAGTTTATAGTACCTATACTATCAGTTCTATACCAGATTATAGTACCTATACAGTCAGTTCTATACCAGGTTATAGTACCTATACCATCAGTTCTATACCAGGTTATAGTACCTATACTATCAGTTCTATACCAGATTATAGTACCTATACAGTCAGTTCTATACCAGGTTATAGTACCTATACCATCAGTTCTATAACAAATTATAGTACCTATACTCTCAATTCTATACCAGGTAATAGTACCTATACTGTCAGTTCTATACCAGGTTATAGTACCTATACCATCAGTTCTATACTAGGTTATAGTACCTATACCATCAGTTCTATACCAGATTATAGTACCTATACAGTCAGTTCTATACCAGGTTATAGTACCTATACCATCAGTTCTATACCAGATTATAGTACCTGTACTGTCAGTTCTATACCAGATTATAGTACCTATACTGTCAGTTCTATACCAGGTTATAGTACCTATACCATCAGTTCTATACCAGTTTATAGTACCTATACCATCAGTTCTATACCAGTTTATAGTACCTATACTGTCAGTTCTATACCAGGTTATAGTACCTATACCGTCAGTTCTACATCAGATTATAGTACCTATACTCTCAGTTCTATACCAGGTTATATTACCTATACTCTCAGCTCTATACCAGATTATAGTACCTATACCATCAGTTCTATACCAGGTTATAGTACCTATACCATCAGTTTTATACCAGGTTATAATACCTATACCATCAGTTCTATACCAAATTATAGTACCTATACCATCAGTTCTATACCAGGTTATAGTAGCTATACCATCAGTTCTATACCAGGTTATAGTAGCTATACCATCAGTTCTATACCAGGTTATAGTACCTATACCCTCAGTTCTATACCAAATTATAGTACCTATACCATCAGTTCTATACCAGGTTATAGTAGCTATACCATCAGTTCTATACCAGATTATAGTACCTATACCGTCAGTTCTACACCAGGTTATAGTACCTATACCGTCAGTTCTACACCAGGTTATAGTACCTATACCGTCAGTTCTACACAAGGTTATAGTACCTATACCATCAGTTCTGCACCAGGTTATAGTACCTATACCGTTAGTTCTACACCAGGTTATAGTACCTATACCATCAGTTCTACACCAGGTTATAGTACCTATACCGTCAGTTCTATACCAAATTATAGTACCTATACCCTCAGTTCTATACCAAATTATAGTACCTATACCATCAGTTCTATACCAAATTATAGTACCTATACCCTCAGTTCTATACCAAATTATAGTACCTATACCATCAGTTCTATACCAGGTTATAGTAGCTATACCATCAGTTCTACACCAGATTATAGTACCTATACCGTCAGTTCTACACCAGGTTATAGTACCTATACCGTCAGTTCTACACCAGGTTATAGTACCTATACCATCAGTTCTACACCAGGTTATAGTACCTATACCGTTAGTTCTACACCAGGTTATAGTACCTATACCATCAGTTCTACACCAGGTTATAGTACCTATACCCTCAGTTCTATACCAAATTATAGTACCTATACCATCAGTTCTATACCAGGTTATAGTAGCTGTACCATCAGTTCTATACCAGGTTATAGTAGCTATACCATCAGTTCTATACCAGATTATAGTACCTATACCGTCAGTTCTACACCAGGTTATAGTACCTATACCGTCAGTTCTACACCAGGTTATAGTACCTATACCATCAGTTCTATACCAGGTTATAGTAGCTGTACCATCAGTTCTATACCAGGTTATAGTACCTATACCCTCAGTTCTATACCAGGTTATAGTACCTGTACCGTCAGTTCTATACCAGGTTATAGTACCTATACTGTCAGTTCTATACCAGGTTATAGTACCTATACCATCAGTTCTACACCAGGTTGTAGTACCTATACCGTCAGTTCTACACCAGGTTATAGTACCTATACCATCAGTTCTACACCAGGTTATAGTACCTATACCATCAGTTCTACACCAGGTTATAGTACCTATACCGTCAGTTCTACACCAGGTTATAGTACCTATACCGTCAGTTCTACACCAGGTTATAGTACCTATACCGTCAGTTCTACACCAGGTTGTAGTACACACACTCTTAGTTTTCTATTAAGTTATCTGTTTACTCTTTCAGATATTTTCAGATTTATTTTCGTATCTTTCAGATATTTAACCAATACAATTTCAAAACTTTCATTTCTGTATCAGGTTATTCACTAAACGTTTATCTTTCAAGCAGGTTGTTTATCTGTTGTCTACACAGTTGGATATCTGTGCTGTGCTGACAACCTATCAGTGTAGGTGTCAAATCTAGTGAGTCACATGTTAAAGTTTGAATCCCCGTTTTTGCATACATGCTCACTCTTTCAGCTGAGAGGGCATCATAACATAACGGTCAATCCCACTATTCGTTGGTAAAAGAGTAGCCCAAGAGTTGGCGGTGGGTGGTGATGACTAGCTGCCTTTCCTCTAGTTTTACACTGCTAAATTAGGGACAGCTAGCACAGATAGTCCTTTTGTATCTTTGCGCAAAATTCAAACCAAACCTAATTGGTAAAACTTTTAATTTTCTACCGACTTATCACACCTGCACTTTGATATCAGTTTAACGAACCTACACTTCCAGCTGTTCTCATGCAAAACAGAATTACCAACATTGACAAATCCACCTCTGTTTGGTTACTGAAACTGTCACTAATAATTTCGTTAGAAATATTTGTCACTTTCAGGTTTCTAATAATACGCGAAGATACCATTTTAGTGTTTGCTTTATAAATTACGTATTGTAAATTATGACACAAATAAAAGTTTTTAAAAGTAATTTACAAACCCTTCTTTGATAGTTATTTCTACAATTCGACTTCAGTCTATCTTGTAACAAATGTGAAATTTCTTACCTTAAACAACGTCATATCACAAGATTCAACAGTGAAGAGCAAAGCTTTCGATCAGTTGTAATGTTTATTCAGCTTTTGTTTTCCCACATCTTCTTTATATATTTTTGTGATCTGCGTGTATGGTGTTAAGTTTCCAGAATCTAAACCACATTGTTCTGATGATAGGAAATAACCTGAATACAGCTTACTTCGAAAATAAAACAGAATCATCGACCCAACCCGCTGAACGTACATACCCGACCAGGGCTGACGTCCTGAGAAAACATGATAAATAACAAAACATTTTATACCTTTGGGCAAAACTAGGACGATACTTGGATAGTCAGAAGAGATCGTTGCACGAAACCAGATAGCTCACCTAGTTATAAAAATAAAAATCCAAACTTTCCTTTAAAACGTATATCGAATACATGTCGCTCGCATGAATTAACCTGCCATTATTGTTCCCATAAATCGTGAATGATATATAAAACGTTGAAAAACTAACGTCCTTCGCCAGAGAAATTCGACATTCTATTTAGCAAGTGACTGATTATAACTTACGCATTGGTGATCATAAAGTTTCTCTGAAACTCCAAGAAAGTTAGAGAAATATAGATACGTAGATAGAATTATAGATACAAACGTGTGTCATAGATTACGTATGTTTTACAGCTACAATGTGCAAACATGTTGACCTGTAATATAAAAATTTTACTGCAATCTATGAAGGTATCATAATTTATATTATTTTAACAACACTTTGTGAATTTATCCACAGTTAACTCTTGAATAATTTAACAGTTTTCACACAAACAAAGTGTGAATATATACTCTTGTTCAGATGGACAATAATCAACATTATTTTCACAGTAAAACTGAGTGAATATGCCCATGTTTAGATATACGAGAATATAAAGTGTTTTCAAACAAACAATATTACATGCTAATTTCTACAGCAACGCAAATTATTAACTTCAAAATTTTATAATGTGTTCACCTCAACATGTTCATATTCTTAATGTGTCAGGTGATTATAATATGTTCACATCAACATGTTCATATTCTTAATGTGTTAGGTGATTATAATATGTTCACCTCAAAATGTTCATATTCTTAATGTGTTAGGTGATTATAATATGTTCACCTCAACATGTTCATATTCTTAATGTGTCAGGTGATTATAATATGTTCACCTCAACATGTTCATATTCTTAATGTGTCAGGTGATTATAATATGTTCACCTCAACATGTTCATATTCTTAAGGTGTCAGGTGATTATAATATGTTCACATCAACATGTTCATATTCTTAATGTGTCAGGTGATTATAATATGTTCACATCAACATGTTCATATTCTTAATGTGTTAGGTGATTATAATATGTTCACCTTAAGATGTTCATATTCTTAATGTGTTAGGTGATTATAATATGTTCACCTCAACATGTTCATATTCTTAAGGTGTCAGGTGATTATAATATGTTCACCTTAAGATGTTCATATTCTTAATGTGTCAGGTGATTATAATATGTTCACATCAACATGTTCATATTCTTAATGTGTCAGGTGATTATAATATGTTCACCTCAACATGTTCATATTCTTAATGTGTCAGGTGATTATAATATGTTCACATCAACATGTTCATATTCTTAATGTGTCAGGTGATTATAATATGTTCACCTCAACATGTTCATATTCTTAATGTGTCAGGTGATTATAATATGTTCACATCAACATGTTCATATTCTTAATGTGTCAGGTGATTATAATATGTTCACCTCAACATGTTCATATTCTTAATGTGTTAGGTGATTATAATATGTTCACCTCAACATGTTCATATTCTTAAGGTGTCAGGTGATTATAATATGTTCACATCAACATGTTCATATTCTTAATGTGTCAGGTGATTATAATATGTTCACCTCAACATGTTCATATTCTTAATGTGTCAGGTGATTATAATATGTTCACCTTAAGATGTTCATATTCTTAATGTGTTAGGTGATTATAACATGTTCATATTCTTAATGTGTCAGGTGATTATAATATGTTCACCTCAACATGTTCATTGTCTTAATGTGTCAGGTGATTATAATATGTTCACCTCTACATGTTCATATTCTTAATGTGTTAGGTGATTATAATATGTTCACCTTAAGATGTTCATATTCTTAATGTGTTAGGTGATTATAATATGTTCACCTCAACATGTTCATATTCTTAATGTGTCAGGTGATTATAATATGTTCACCTCAATATGTTCATATTCTTAATGTGTTAGGTGATTATAATATGTTCACCTCAACATGTTCATATTCTTAATGTGTCAGGTGATTATAATATCTTCACCTCAAGATGTTCATATTCTTAATGTGTTAGGTGATTGTAATATGTTCACCTCAACATGTTCATATTCTTAATGTGTCAGGTGATTATAATATGTTCACCTCAACATGTTCATATTCTTAATGTGTTAGGTGATTATAATATGTTCACCTCAACATGTTCATATTCTTAATGTGTCAGGTGATTATAATATGTTCACCTCAAGATGTTCATATTCTTAATGTGTTAGGTGATTATAATATGTTCACCTCAAGATGTTCATATTTTTAATGTGTCAGGTGATTATAATATGTTCACATCAACATGTTCATATTTTTAATGTGTCAGGTGTTTTGTTCTTAATGTTAATGATAATCATTCATCTTAATTAATACGGGGGACATCATTATAATGTTATAATATATCATGTTAAAGGAGGACATGTTAACATGGAATTCTTCATCATGTCAGATGATGAGTGTTCTGTATTACAGGAACATCACGTAAAGCTGTCTACTAAATACAAACATCTTCAAAGTTACCGCATTTAAATGTTCTTTAACAAATATAAACTTTGTTATAGATATCGTCTGTAAGAGCTTATTACGAAATATAAACATTGTTGCTCTTACCGTCTTTATATGTTCTCTATAAATATAAACTTTGTTGCTCTTACCATCTTTATATGTTCTCTATAAATATAAACATTGTTGCTCTTACCGTCTTTATATGTTGTCTGGTAAATATAAACATTGTTGCTCTTACCATCTTTATATGTTCTCTATAAATATAAACATTGTTGCTCTTACCATCTTTATATGTTCTCTATAAATATAAACATTGTTGCTCTTACCATCTTTATATGTTCTCTATAAATATAAACATTGTTGCTCTTACCATCTTTATATGTTCTCTATTAATATAAACATTGTTACTCTTACCATCTTTATATGTTCTCTATAAATATAAACATTGTTGCTCTTACCATCTTTATATGTTCTCTATAAATATAAACATTGTTGCTCTTACCATCTTTATATGTTCTCTATAAATATAAACATTGTTGCTCTTACCATCTTTATATGTTCTCTATAAATATAAACATTGTTGCTCTTACCATCTTTATATGTTCTCTATAAATATAAACATTGTTGCCCTTATCATCTTTATATGTTGTCTGGTAAATGTCAACTTTTTTGCTCTTACCGTCTTTATATGTTGTCTAGAAATATAAACTTTGTTGCTCTTTTGTCTTTGTATGTTGTTTACAAATATAAACGTTTTTGCTATTTCCTTTGTATATGTTGTGTAGTAAATATAAACTTTGTCGCTCTTACCGTCTTTATATGTCGTCTATATTTATAAACTTTGTTGTATTTTCCGTCTTTATATGTTGTGTAGTAAATATAAACATTGTTGTTCTTACCGTCTTTATATGTCGTCTATATTTATAAACTTTGTTGTATTTTCCGTCTTTATATGTTGTGTAGTAAATATAAACTTTGTTGCTCTTGCCGTCTTTATATACTGTCTAATAAATATAAACTTTGTTGCTCTTGCCGTCTTTATATATTGTCTAATAAATATAAACTTTGTTGCTCATCTCCGTCTTTATATATTGTCTAATAAATATAAACTTTGTTGCTCTTGCCGTCTTTATATATTGTCTAATAAATATAAACTTTGTTGCTCTTGCCGTCTTTATATATTGTCTAATAAATATAAACTTTGTTGCTCTTGCCGTCTTTATATATTGTCTAATAAATATAAACTTTGTTGCTCATCTCCGTCTTTATATATTGTCTAATAAATATAAACTTTCTTGCTCTTCACTCTTTATATGTTGTCTATATATAAACCTTGTAGTTTTTTCCGTTTTTATACTTTGTTTGGTAAATATAAACATTGTTGCTCTTACAGTCTTTATATGTTTTCCATAAATATAAACTTAGTAGCTCTTACCGTCTTCATATATTGTCTAGTAAATATAAATTTTGTTGCTCTTTCCGTCTTTTTATGTTTTCTATAAACATGAACTTTGTAGCTCTTACCGTCTTTATATGTTGCCTAGTAAATATAAACATTCTTGCTCTTATTGTCTTTATGTTGTCTAGTAAATATAAACTTTGTTGCTTTTCTGTCTTCGTATGTTGTTTACAAATATAAACGTTTTTGCTCTTCCGTCTTTATATGTTGTGTGGTAAATATAAACATTCTTGCTCTTACTGTCTTTATATGTTGTCTAGTAAATATAAACTTTGTTGCTTTTCTGTCTTCGTATGTTGTTTACAAATATAAACGTTTTTGCTCTTCCGTCTTTATATGTTGTGTGGTAAATATAAACTTTCTTCTCTTATCGTCTTTATATGTTTTCTAGTAAATATAAATTTTGTTGCTCTTTGATCTTTATATGTTCTCTATATATATAAACTTTGTTGCTCCTTCCGTCTTTATATGTTGTGTATAAATATAAACATTGTTGCTCTTACCGTCTTTATATGTTGTCTAGTAAATATAAACATTGTTGCTTTTACCGTCTTTACATGTTGTCCAGTAAATATAGACTTTGTTGCTCTTACCATCTTTATATGTTGTCTATAAATATTGTTGCACTTACCGTCTTTATATGTTGTCTATAAATATTGTTGCTCTTACCGTCTTTATATTGTTGTCTATAAATATAAACATTGTTGCTCTTACCGTCTTTTAGAATTGTCTATAAATATAAACATTGTTTCTCTTACCGTCTTTATATGTTGTCTATAAACATAAACATTGTTGCTCTTACCGTCTTTATATGTTGTCTATAAATATAAACATTGTTGCTCTTACCGTCTTTATATGTTGTCTATAAACATAAACATTGTTGCTCTTACCGTCTTTATATGTTGTCTATAAATATAAACATTGTTGCTCTTACCGTCTTTATATGTTGTCTATAAATATAAACATTGTTCCTCTTACCGTCTTTTAGAATTGTCTAGTATCTACTCACTTTGTTGCTGTTACTGTCTTCATGTGTGCTCCAGTAAATATGAATATTGTTGCTATTGTCTGTCTTTAATTGTTAACAAGTGAACATAAACTTTGGTTGCTCTCATAGTTTTTAAAGTTTGTCTAATAAATATAAACTTTGTTCCTGTTACCGTCTTAAAGTGTTGTCTAGTGATTATAAACTTTGTTATATACTTTAAAATGACTGGTATGGATAGAGAAAGCGCTAATGGAGGAGCAAACAACGGTTCAACCTTCTTCGGTCATTGTCAGGTCCACAAAAAAAGACAGAGGTATATGGCCGATATCTGACCAAATGTTTGAAACCGGTTTTCTCAATGAATGTAGGAACGTAGAGGGCGTTCTTAGATGTTGGATATATTTATTAATATAGGTATAAAGGTTTTCCTTTGTATTGGTTTATTTTGGGTTTGAGTTGTTGTATAAGTAAGGCTTCTTTAATTTTGCGTTTGTTTATGTTTGTTTCTTTATTTAGTATTTGAGTGTTTTCTATGGTTATGTTGTGTTTATTTTATTTGCAGTGTTCGAAAATGTGTGAAGGTGACTTTTTATGTTCTTTGAATCTGGTTTCCATTTTTCTACTTGTTTCTCCAATATAGAAGTCGTGGCAGTTATCACATTGTATTTTATAAATAATGTTGGTGTGGTGTTTGTCAGTGTATTTTTTACATGGTATAGACCTCAGTTTTGTACCTGGTTTTTGAATAAATACGGTACTAACTGGAATGTCATATTTTCTTACTAGTTTTTGCCAAATATTGGATATTTTTCTACTGTTGTCGGGAATATATGGTATACAGCAGTATATGGTTTCGTGATTTTTTGATTCGTGAAATATATTTACTTTTGTTGGTTGATTTTGCTTTATGTCTAGTTGTGTGCATATAATGTTTTCTACGGTTTGTGGAGGAAACTTATTGATGTTGATGAAGTATTGTTTTATTTTATCTAATTCGTCATGAATTTTGTCTGGTGAACATAGTTGTGTGGTTGTGTTTATTTGGTTTCTTAGTATGTTTAGTTTTTGTTTTGTTTCATGTGCTGAGTCCCAAGGAATGTATAGTCCAGTATGGGTGATTTTTCAGTGGATTTCTGTTTTGAATTGTGTGTCAGTTCTTGTAATTTTGAGGTTAAGAAATGATATTTGATTGCTTTCTTCCTGTTCACATGTGAAGTTAATGTTGGGATGTATAGAGTTAATGTGATTGAAAAAATTAAGTATGTGTTCTGTAGATTTGAATTCCGCAACCGTGTCATCTACATATCTGTACCAGTATAGTGGTGGATGTAATGCTGTGTTAATTGCTTGTGTTTCAACTTGTGTCATACAAATATTGGCTGGAACTGATGATACTGGGTTGCCCATGCTTAGACCATTTGTTTGTATATAGTTGTGGTTGTTGAACATGAAGTTTGTCTTCATTGTGGTGAATTCTATGAGGGTTGCTGATTGGTTGCAGGGAATGTCTGTTGATGGGTTACGGTTTCGGATATAGAGTTCTAAGGCTATCTTGCAGGCTTCAGTGGTTGGGACTTCTGTAAAGAGGGATATAACATCGAAACTGGCCATTAAGGCTTTATGATTAAGTTGATTAATGTTAGATTTAAAATTAAAAGAGTCTTTGATGAATGAGCTGGCTGATGTTACATATTTGGAGAATGCCCATGCTATGTATTTACCAAGATTGTAATTAAACGATTCATAAGTGGACATCATTGTCATAATGGACAATCTGGTTTATGAGGTTTGGGGATGCCGTATATTTGTGGTGTATGTGAGTCGGTTTTACGTAGGTAGGAATAAAGTGTTTGTGAAATTGTGTTGGTTATTTTCATTTGTAGTAGTAAATTGTTCAGTTGCGTCTCGTGTGTCTTTGTTGGATTTGTGTGTTTTGGTTTAAATTTGTTCGTGTCTGATAGGATGTTCTTCATTTTTTTAATGTATTCATTCGTGTTCATTATGACTATAGCGTTACTTTTATCTACTATTAGAATTTTAATGTTTTGTCTTGTTTTAGGTTTTTAATGGAATTAATGTCTCTTCTTGAAAGGTTGTTTTTAGTTTTTTGTTTTGTGAAATTATGTTGATGGTTTTATGAGAAAATTCTTTGAAAAATTCTTTTAAGATGTTTTTAGGTGTTTCTGAAAAATATTAATTTTTAATTTTTCCTGGGATGTTTGGCTGTTGAATGTCAACAGAATTGCCAAAGTTGTCTTCTTTCTGTTGATTCCCTTCGGTTGTTTTTTGTTATTTTTGTTTTCTGTAGAAAGAATCACAAGTCTCCTGGTTAGGTCTTCTGAACATGTTTTGATTTCTATGGTTGGAATGTACCTAGGTGCTATTGCAAAGTTGAGTCCTTTGTTAAGTGGATGTATCTCGTCTGGGTTTAATTGTCGGTCGGATCTCTTAATTATGAGGTTAGTCAACGGTTTGTCGTTTTGGTGTCTTTTCTGTTGTTTGCATCTTAGTTTTTCTAGTTTTTTGCTGTGGCAGATCTTTTTGTCTCTGTCGTTCTTAGTGTTGATTTGGTTTATGTTTCGTTGTATAAGTCCGTAAATCTCTGGTTTGATGCAGCATGCTAGTTGATAGTCTGGGTCCATTTTTTGTTTTTGTAAGTCATGTAGTTCTTTGTATTTTGTGTTCAACATGGCTTTAAGTAGTTTTTTCTGTAAATTTTGGATAATGTTTGTGTATGTATTAAAATGTTTTGATAGTTTTACCTTTACAAAGTTAGGGTTAGTTGTTCCTTTCTACATTGTTGAATGAAATAAATTTCATTTCTTCTATTGATAATTCTTTGGTTTAGGTTTCTTAGTTTCTTTACGATCATATGAGCGTGTACTGTTAATAGTGGTGTAAGGTATGCTAGTTCAGACATAATGGTTACATAGATAAGTACAAATACATAAAGAAAACACAAATTTTGTTGCTGTTACCGTCTTAAAGTGTTGTTTAGTATGTATAATTTTGTTGCTGTTAAAGTCTTTACGTGTTCCTCAGTAAACATAAACTTTGTTCCTATTATCGTATTTAAGTGTTGTTTAGTAAATATAAACTTTGTCCGTTACAGTCTTTAAATGTTTTCTTGTTAAAATAAACTTATATTTAACATCTTATCTAGAAGTAATATGTCTTTATTATAGTTATGTGTTGTAAGAGTAAAGAAAAAGTGATAATAAGAGTTTCTGAACGTTGAAAGTGTGAGTAGTGTAACTCAGTAACTCATAGGTTTAAACAATCATATATCTTGTTTTTGTCCTTATTTTACTTCTTTCTTTGTTCAGCCAATTGTGAGAACTGGTTAAAGTCTGTACGTTTTTATCCAAGCTGTTTTTAAGTCACGTATCTGGTTTAATCAGTAGCTTGGAGCTCATAAGGCGACATGATTTATAATACAAAAGTGATTCATGTGAATATGGATGTTAGCAATATAATAGTGTTTGTTTAAACTAGTGCGATCAGAGATACTGAAATTATAACTGAATAAAATCAACATACATATGCATATTGAACATGTGTAATAAACAGGAATATTTTTGTCTCTCAGTATTTTATGTGTTTTTGTGAGCTAAAACTATATTTTGAATCACGAAACTGTGGAAACGTTTCTTGGTGGTTACCTTCGAACATTTACTTTTCCAAATTCTCTCCCTCCTTCGATATCTTGATATATTTTACCTTATATATGTTAGTCTGTTAACGTACACACGTTGTAAGGTTGTCATGTTCAGTGCACACTACTCAACAGTGTCTGTTTTCCATAAGTCATCCAGTGGATGATGAATTGTTCAAAAATCCATAGATTCCGTATTTGATTCCTTAGTCTGAATGCTTTCAAATAAGATAGTATAAAAGGTCGTTACATTCTTCAGCTGTCGAACATACACGACTGTTGAATGGGAAGTATTTTGTCATCGTTTTCAGACGAGATTCTTTCTCGTAGACGTACCGGAAACTCTAGATATCCTGGTAACACATTTTCTCAGATTAAACAAACTGATGAAAATTGGAAAATTATTCGTAATATAATAAGTGGAAAATGTCTTTTCTAACTTGAGATATCTAATAAAAAGGGGCCCGGCATGGCCAGGTGGGTTAAGGCGTTCGACACGTAATATGAGGGTCGCGGGTTCGAATCCCCGTCACACCAAACATGCTTACCCTTTCAGCCGTTGGGGGCCATTATAATGGGCCGTCAATCCCACTATTTGTTGGTAAAAGAGTAGCCCAAGCTTTAGCGGTTGGGTTTGATGACTAGCTGTATTCCCTCTAGTCTTACACTGCTAAATTAGGGACGGCTAGCACAGATAGCTCTCGTGTAGCTTTGCGCTAAATTTAAAAAAAAAACACGCATAAAACAATCAACTAAAAATTGTTATTAATACTATCTTTGTTGATTATCTGTTTATATACTGACTTTTGTAACATGCTGACATTTATTAATTATTTTACAAACTAAAATGTATGACATTGTTAATCGTTTGAAATACTAATACCTTTATTTGTTTTATTTACTAACTCTGGCAACCTACTGACATCTTTAATTGTATTATATACCAATTCTGGTAACCTACTGACGTCTTTAATTGTTTTACCTACTAACTCTGGTAACATACTGACATCTTTAATTGTTTTACCTAATAACTCTGGTAACATACTGACATCTTTAATTGTAATATATACCAACTTTGGTAACATACTGCCATATTTAATTGTTTTACTTACAAACTCTGGTAACACACTGACATCTTTAATTGTTTTACCTACTAACTCTGGTGACATACTGACATCTCTAATTGTTTTACCTACTAACTCTGGTAACATACTGATATCTTTAATTGTTTTACCTACTAACTCTGGTAAACTACTGACATCTTTATTTGTATTATATGCCAATTCTGGTAACATATTGACATCTTTAATTGTTTTACCTACTAACGCTGGTGACATACTGACATCTTTAATTGTTTTACCTACTAACTATGGTAACACATTGACGTCTTTAATTGTTTTACCTACTAACTCTGGTAACACACTGACGTCTTTAATTTCTTTATATTGTAAATTTTAATAATTAATAGCAGTTTTCTAGTCTGTATAATTTAAATCTTGTCTATGTGACTTTGATTATATTTTGTTTCTTAATTTTTATTTTATTTGAACATAAAGTTTTACAAACTCGTCACTAGTGTCCGTGGTAGATGCCATTATAACTGTGTTTAGTACCAGAGATTTATCGTAAGTATTTGATACTCCTCACCAAAGGATTTGGATCTTAACGGAAAGTGTTTTTGATCTTATTACCCAACAATTTATTTTGATGTCAGAGAACTTTACCTACTGAATATCTTATTTCTGTGTTATTTTAACTCCAGCTTCTGTTGGAACAATGATAACTATTTGTTTGTTCGTAGTAAACAACAAAAACTTTTGTGGTCATACGTTTCTTGGTTTACTCCAATTATTAGTATGAATACTATAATTTCAACGTGTAAAATATTTATATGGATTATTATTATTTTTGAAGAAATAAACCTATTGATGCAATAAGACTAAGAAACAGTTTAGAAGTGAAGGTGGACAATGTAGTAAACATTAGCACAACCTATAATTATAAAGACATGTTGTAAAGGAAAACATGATATGGTTTCATACCATGTTTGGTTCAGCACAAGATATTTTGTTCAATGTTCACCTATAATGGACGTTTCTATAAATCATTTACATCAGAAAGATGAACACTTAAAGACAAGAGAAGTCAGTGAAGATTTGTTCACTACACAAAGACAAGTATATTGTGTTTACCCTATTATATTAATACATACGCTGTGTTTACCCTGGTGTATTAGTAAATACACTGTGTTCTGCCTGTTGTATTAATAAATCTACAGTGCTTACTCTGTTGTGTTAATAAATACACTGTGTGAACCATGCTGTATTAATAAATACATTTTGTGAACCATGCTGTATTAATAAATACACTCTTTGTTAACCATGCTGTATTAATAAATACATTGTGTTCACCTTGTTCTATTAATAAATACATTCTGTGAAACCTGCTATATTATTAAATACACTGTGTGAACCATGCTGTATTAATAAATACATTGTGTGAACCATGCTGTATTAATAAATACATTCTGTGAAACCTGCTATATTAATAAATACACTGTGTGAACCATGCTGTATTAATAAGTACATTGTGTGAACCATGCTGTATTAATAAATACATTGTGTGAAACCTGCTATATTAAGTATCTTTTATCCATAGTGAGCATAATGACGGTTGTGAACGCTTAAACCAATCATTTTTATCTCGTAGTTTCACATAAAAAAGATATTTATTTTCTTCATATCTATCCGTTGGACTTTTGTCTCTACATACAGTGTAGATAACACTTCATATCTATCCGTTGGACTTTTGTCTCTACATACACTGTAGATAATACTTCATATCTATCCGTTGGACTTTTGTCTCTACATACACTGTAGATAATACTTCATATCTATCCGTTGGACTTTTGTCTCTACATACACTGTAGATAATACTTCATATCTATCCGTTGGACTTTTGTCTCTACATACACTGTAGATAATACTTCATATCTATCCGTTGGACTTTTGTCTCTACATACACTGTAGATAATACTTCACATCTATCCGTTGGACTTTTGTCTCTACATACACTAGATAATACTTCATATCTATCCGTTGGACTTTTGTCTCTACATACACTGTAGATAATACTTCATATCTATTCGTTGGACTTTTGTCTCTAATACACTGTAGATAATACTTCATATCTATCCGTTGTACTTTTGTCTCTACATACACTGTAGATAATACTTCATATCTATCCGTTGGACTTTTGTCTCTACATACACTGTAGATAATACTTCATATCAGTCTATCTAAAATAAAACAGTAAAGTCAGATACCTTATTTAACGAAACAGAGCAGTTTAACAAATCAAACTAATGTTCTCTACGTATTTCTTTTAGCTGTATAATTAACATTTTACGTCTATATTTAGCCTGACAAGTAAAATCATCGCTGTTAATATTGCATACATAAGAAGAAAGCTATCACAAGTTCAGTTGTGAAATAATAGACACGAACAGACGAAAGAGTGTATCTCTCCTCACTGTGACACGAACAGACGAAAGAGTGTATCTCTCTACCCACTGTGACACGAACAGACGAAAGAGTGTATCTCTCTCCCTACTGCGACACGAACAGACGAAAGAGTGTATCTCTTCCCACTGTGACACGAATAAACGAAAGAGTGTATCTCTCCCCTACTGTGACACGAACAGACGAAAGAGTGTATCTCTCTCACTGTGACACGAACAGACGAAAGAGTGTATCTCTCCTCACTGTGACACGAACAGACGTAAGAGTGTGTTTCTCTCCCCACTGTGACACGAACAGACGAAAGAGTGTATCTCTCTCCCCACTGTGACACGAACAGACGAAAGAGTGTATCTCTCTCCACTGTGACACGAACAGACGAAAGAGTGTATCTCTCTCCCCACTGTGACACGAACAGACGAAAGTGTGTATCTCTCTCCCCACTGTGACACGAACAGACGAAAGAGTGTGTCTCTCTCCCCACTGTGACACGAACAGACGAAAGAGTGTATCTCTCTCCACACTGTGACATGAACAGACGAAAGAGTGTATCTCTCCCAACTGTGAATTAGGTCGTGACTCATGTAACCCAGATCTGTAGTTAATGACTAGTTTCGTCTTGCAAAGATAGGGTTCTCTCCCTAACGAACACGTATGACCTTGATAATATGAGTTAGTGATCCAATGCGTTACGTCAGTCACTCAGAATTACTGAAATATAACTCGCTTTCAAGATATCAAAATTCCTTTATAACCCGAAAAAAAACTATCTTCCCACCAATGGATCAGTGGTAAATCTGAAGGTTTATACCAATTAATCCGGGTTTCAATACGTGTAGCTGTAAGCATAGCACAGGTAACCCACTTTGTGGCTTTGTATTTAACGAGAGCTATTCAATCAAGTAAACAAAACAAATAACCACACAACCCATCTGTCAGTTCATTAAGTACAACAATTAAACACACAACTCATCTATCAGTTCATAAAATACACAGATCAAGAAGTTACAGTTAGTAGCTAGGCAAACAATTCACCATGTTACAGTTAGTAGTTAAGTAAACAATTCAACATGTTACAGTTAGCAGTTAAGTAAACAGTTCACCAAGTTACAGTTAGTAGTTAAGTAAACAGTTCACCAAGTTACAGTTAGTAGTTAAGTAAACAGTTCACCAAGTTACAGTTAGTAGTTAAGTAAACAGTTCACCAAGTTACAGTTAGTAGTTAAGTAAACAGTTCACCAAGTTACAGTTAGTAGTTAAGTAAACAGTTCACCAAGTTATAGTTAGTAGTTAAGCAAACAGTCCACCAAGTTACAGTTAGTAGTTAAGCAAACAGTCCACCAAGTTAGAGTTAGTAGTTAAGTAAACAGTCCACCAAGTTAGAGTTAGTAGTTAAGTAAACAGTTCACCAAGTTACAGTTAGTAGTTAAGTAAACAGTCCACCAAGTTACAGTTAGTAGTTAAGCAAACAGTTCACCAAGTTACAGTTAGTAGTTAAGTAAACAGTCCACCAAGTTACAGTTAGTAGTTATAAACAGTCCACCAAGTTACAGTTAGTAGTTAAGTAAACAGTTCACCAAGTTACAGTTAGTAGTTAAGTAAACAGTCCACCAAGTTACAGTTAGTAGTTAAGCAAACAGTCCACCAAGTTACAGTTAGTAGTTAAGTAAACAGTTCACCAAGTTACAGTTAGTAGTTAAGTAAACAGTCCACCAAGTTACAGTTAGTAGTTAAGTAAACAGTTCACCAAGTTACAGTTAGTAGTTAAGTAAACAGTCCACCAAGTTACAGTTAGTAGTTAAGTAAACAGTCCACCAAGTTACAGTTAGTAGTTAAGCAAACAGTCCACCAAGTTACAGTTAGTAGTTAAGTAAACAGTCCACCAAGTTATAGTTAGTAGTTAAGTAAACAGTTCCACCAAGTTAGAGTTAGTAGTTAAGTAAACAGTCCACCAAGTTACAGTTAGTAGTTAAGTAAACAGTTCACCAAGTTACAGTTAGTAGTTAAGCAAACAGTTCACCAAGTTACAGTTAGTAGTTAAGTAAACAGTTCACCAAGTTACAGTTAGTAGTTAAGTAAACAGTCCACCAAGTTACAGTTAGTAGTTAAGTAAACAGTTCACCAAGTTACAGTTAGTAGTTAAGTAAACAGTTCACCAAGTTACAGTTAGTAGTTATAAACAGTTCCACCAAGTTACAGTTAGTAGTTAAGTAAACAGTTCACCAAGTTACAGTTAGTAGTTAAGTAAACAGTTCACCAAGTTACAGTTAGTAGTTAAGTAAACAGTTCACCAAGTTACAGTTAGTAGTTAAGTAAACAATTCACCAAGTTACAGTTAGTAGTTAAGTAAACAGTTCACCAAGTTACAGTTAGTAGTTAAGTAAACAGTTCACCAAGTTACAGTTAGTAGTTAAGTAAACAGTTCACCAAGTTATAGTTAGTAGTTAAGTAAACAGTTCACCAAGTTACAGTTAGTAGTTAAGTAAACAGTTCACCAAGTTACAGTTAGTAGTTAAGTAAAAGTTCACCAAGTTACAGTTAGTAGTTAAGCAAACAGTTCACCAAGTTAGAGTTAGTAGTTAAGTAAACAGTCTCACCAAGTTAGAGTTAGTAGTTAAGTAAACAGTTCACCAAGTTAGAGTTAGTAGTTACAAACAGTTCACCAAGTTACAGTTAGTAGTTAAGTAAACAGTTCACCAAGTTACAGTTAGTAGTTAAGTAAACAGTTCACCAAGTTACAGTTAGTAGTTAAGTAAACAGTTCACCAAGTTACAGTTAGTAGTTAAGTAAACAGTTCACCAAGTTACAGTTAGTAGTTAAGTAAACAGTTCACCAAGTTACAGTTAGTAGTTACAAACAGTTCACCAAGTTACAGTTAGTAGTTAAGTAAACAGTTCACCAAGTTACAGTTAGTAGATAAGCAAACAGTTCACCAAGTTACAGTTAGTAGTTAAGTAAACAGTTCACCAAGTTACAGTTAGTAGTTAAGCAAACAGCTCACCAAGTTAGAGTTAGTAGTTAAACAAACAGTTCACCAAGTTACAGTTAGTAGCTACAAACAATCCACCAAGTTACAGTTAGTAGTTAAGTAAACAGTTCACCAAGTTACAGTTAGTAGCTAAGCAAACAATTCACCATATTACAGTTAGTAGTTAAGTAAACAATCCACCAAGTTACAGTTAGTAGTTACAAACAGTCCACCAAGTTACAGTTAGTAGTTAAGTAAACAGTTCACCAAGTTACAGTTAGTAGTTAAGTAAACAGTTCACCAAGTTACAGTTAGTAGATAAGTAAACAGTTCACCAAGTTACAGTTAGTAGTTAAGTAAACAGTTCACCAAGTTACAGTTAGTAGTTAAGCAAACAGCCACCAAGTTAGAGTTAGTAGTTAAGTAAACAGTCCACCAAGTTATAGTTAGTAGTTAAGTAAACAGTTCACCAAGTTACAGTTAGTAGTTACAAACAGTTCACCAAGTTACAGTTAGTAGTTACAAAAAGTTCACCAAGTTAGAGTTAGTAGTTAAGTAAACAGTTCACCAAGTTAGAGTTAGTAGTTAAGTAAACAGTTCACCAAGTTAGAGTTAGTAGTTACAAACAGTTCACCAAGTTACAGTTAGTAGTTAAGTAAACAGTCCACCAAGTTACAGTTAGTAGTTAAGTAAACAGTTCACCAAGTTACAGTTAGTAGTTAAGTAAACAGTTCACCAAGTTACAGTTAGTAGTTAAGTAAACAGTCCACCAAGTTACAGTTAGTAGTTAAGTAAACAGTTCACCAAGTTACAGTTAGTAGTTAAGTAAACAGTTCACCAAGTTACAGTTAGTAGTTAAGTAAACAGTCCACCAAGTTACAGTTAGTAGTTAAGTAAACAGTTCACCAAGTTACAGTTAGTAGTTAAGTAAACAGTCCACCAAGTTACAGTTAGTAGTTACAAACAGTTCACCAAGTTACAGTTAGTAGTTACAAACAATTCACCAAGTTACAGTTAGTAGTTAAGCAAACAGTCCACCAAGTTACAGTTAGTAGTTAAGTAAACAGTCTCACCAAGTTACAGTTAGCAGTTAAGCAAACAGTTCACCAAGTTATAGTTAGTAGTTAAGTAAACAGTTCACCAAGTTACAGTTAGTAGTTAAGCAAACAGTCCACCAAGTTACAGTTAGTAGTTAAGTAAAAAGTTCACCAAGTTACAGTTAGTAGTTAAGTAAACAGTCCACCAAGTTAGAGTTAGTAGTTAAGTAAACAGTTCACCAAGTTAGAGTTAGTAGTTAAGTAAACAGTTCACCAAGTTAGAGTTACTAGTTAAGTAAACAGTTCACCAAGTTACAGTTAGTAGTTAAGTAAACAGTTCACCAAGTTACAGTTAGTAGTTAAGTAAACAGTTCACCAAGTTACAGTTAGTAGTTAAGTAAACAGTTCACCAAGTTACAGTTAGTAGTTAAGTAAACAATCCACCAAGTTACAGTTAGTAGTTAAGCAAACAGTTCACCAAGTTACAGTTAGTAGCTACAAACAATCCACCATATTACAGTTAGTAGTTAAGTAAACAATCCACCAACTGTTACAGTTAGTAGTTAAGTAAACAGTTCACCAAGTTACAGTTAGTAGTTAAGTAAACAGTTCACCAAGTTACAGTTAGTAGTTAAGTAAACAGTTCACCAAGTTACAGTTAGTAGATAAGTAAACAGTTCACCAAGTTACAGTTAGTAGTTAAGTAAACAGTTCACCAAGTTACAGTTAGTAGTTAAGTAAACAGCTCACCAAGTTAGAGTTAGTAGTTAAGTAAACAGTTCACCAAGTTACAGTTAGTAGCTAAGCAAACAATTCACCAAGTTACAGTTAGTAGTTAAGCAAACAGTTCACCAAGTTACAGTTAGTAGCTACAAACAATCCAACCATATTACAGTTAGTAGTTAAGCAAACAATCCACCAAGTTACAGTTGGTAGTTAAGTAAACAGTTCACCAAGTTACAGTTAGTAGCCATAAACAGTCCACCAAGTTACAGTTAGTAGTTAAGCAAACAGTTCCACCAAGTTACAGTTAGTAGTTAAGTAAACAGTTCACCAAGTTACAGTTAGTAGTTAAGTAAACAGTTCACCAAGTTACAGTTAGTAGTTAAGTAAACAGTTCACCAAGTTAGAGATAGTAGTTAATTAAACAGATCACCAAGTTACAGTTAGTAGTTAAGTTAAGTAAACAGTTCACCAAGTTACAGATAGTAGTTAAGTAAACAGTTCACCATGTTACAGTTAGTAGTTAAGTAAACAGTTCACCAAGTTACAGTTAGTAGTTAAATAAACAATTCACCATGTTACAGTTAGTAGTTAAGTAAACAATTCACCATGTTACAGTTAGTAGTTAAGCAAACAGTCCACCAAGTTACAGTTAGTAGTTAAGTAAACAGTTCACCAAGTTACAGTTAGTAGTTAAGTAAACAGTTCACCAAGTTACAGTTAGTAGTTAAGTAAACAGTTCACCAAGTTACAGTTAGTAGATAAGTAAACAGTTCACCAAGTTACAGTTAGTAGTTACAAACAGTTCACCAAGTTACAGTTAGTAGTTAAGTAAACAGCTCACCAAGTTAGAGTTAGTAGTTAAGTAAACAGTTCACCAAGTTACAGTTAGTAGCTAAGCAAACAATTCACCAAGTTACAGTTAGTAGTTAAGTAAACAGTTCACCAAGTTACAGTTAGTAGTTATGAACAGTCCACCGTTACAATTAGTAGTTAAGTAAACAGTTCACCAAGTTACAGTTGGTAGTTAAGTTAACAGTTCACCAAGTTACAGTTAGTAGCCAAGCAAACAGTTCACCAAGTTACAGTTAGTAGTTAAGCAAACAGTCTCACCAAGTTACAGTTAGTAGTTAAGTAAACAGTCCACCAAGTTACAGTTAGTAGTTAAGTAAACAGTTCACCAAGTTACAGTTAGAAGTTAAGTAAACAGTTCACCACCGTTAGAGATAGTAGTTAAGTAAACAGTTCACCAAGTTACAGTTAGTAGTTAAGTAAACAGTCCACCAAGTTACAGATAGTAGTTAAGCAAACAGTTCACCAAGTTACAGTTAGTAGTTAAGTAAACAGTTCAACAAGTTACAGTTAGTAGTTAAGTAAACAGTTCACCAAGTTACAGTTAGTAGTTAAGCAAACAGTTCACCAAGTTACAGTTAGTAGTTAAGTAAACAGTCCACCAAGTTAGAGTTAGTAGTTAAGTAAACAGTTCACCAAGTTACAGTTAGTAGTTACAAAACAGTCCACCAAGTTACAGTTAGTAGTTAAGGCAAACAGTTCACCGTTACAATTAGTAGTTAAGTAAACAGTCTCACCGGGTTACAGTTAGTAGTTAAGTAAACAGTTCACCAAGTTACAGTTAGTAGCTTAAGTAAACAGTTCACCAAGTTACATTTAGTAGTTAAGTAAACAGTTCACCAAGTTACAGTTAGTAGTTAAGTAAACAGATCACCAAGTTACAGTTAGTAGTTAAGCAAACAGTTCACCAAGTTACAGTTAGTAGTTAAGTAAACAGTTCACCAAGTTACAGTTAGTAGTTACAAACAGTTCACCAAGTTACAGTTAGTAGTTAAGTAAACAGTTCACCAAGTTACAGTTAGTAGTTAAGTAAACAGTCCACCAAGTTACAGTTAGTAGCTACAAACAATTCACCATGTTACAGTTAGTAGTTAAGTAAACAATTCACCATGTTACAGTTAGTAGTTAAGTAAACAGTTCACCAAGTTACAGTTAGTAGCTAAGCAAACAATTCACCATGTTACAGTTAGTAGTTAAGTAAACAATCCACCATGTTACAGTTAGTAGTTAAGTAAACAGTTCACCAAGTTACAGTTAGTAGTTACAAACAGTCTCACCAAGTTACAGTTAGTAGTTAAGTAAACAGTTCACCAAGTTACAGTTAGTAGTTAAGTAAACAGTTCACCAAGTTACAGTTAGTAGATAAGTAAACAGTTCACCAAGTTACAGTTAGTAGTTAAGTAAACAGTTCACCAAGTTACAGTTAGTAGTTATAAACAGCTCACCAAGTTAGAGTTAGTAGTTAAGTAAACAGTTCACCAAGTTACAGTTAGTAGCTAAGCAAACAATTCACCAAGTTACAGTTAGTAGTTAAGTAAACAGTTCACCAAGTTACAGTTAGTAGCTAAGCAAACAATTCACCATATTACAGTTAGTAGTTAAGTAAACAATTCACCAAGTTACAGTTAGTAGTTAAGTAAACAGTTCACCAAGTTACAGTTAGTAGTTAAGTAAACAGTTCACCAAGTTACAGTTAGTAGTTAAGTAAACAGCTCACCAAGTTAGAGTTAGTAGTTAAGTAAACAGTTCACCGTTACAGTTAGTAGCCAAGCAAACAATCCACCAAGTTACAGTTAGTAGTTAAGCAAACAGTTCACCAAGTTACAGTTAGTAGCTACAAACACCAATTCACCATATTACAGTTAGTAGTTAAGTAAACAATTCACCAAGTTACAGTTGGTAGTTAAGTAAACAGTTCACCAAGTTACAGTTAGTAGCTAAGTAAACAGTTCACCAAGTTACAGTTAGTAGTTAAGTAAACAGTTCACCAAGTTACAGTTAGTAGTTAAGTAATTAGTTCACCAAGTTATAGTTAGTAGTTAAGTAAACAGTTCACCAAGTTACAGTTAGTAGTTAAGTAAAAAGTTCACCAAGTTACAGTTAGTAGTTAAGTAAACAGTTCACCAAGTTAGAATTAGTAGTTAAGTAAACAGTTCACCAAGTTAGAGTTACTAGTTAAGTAAACAGTTCACCAAGTTAGAGTTACTAGTTAAGTAAACAGTCCACCAAGTTACAGTTAGTAGTTAAGCAAACAGTTCACCAAGTTACAGTTAGTAGTTAAGTAAACAGTTCACCAAGTTACAGTTAGTAGTTAAGCAAACAGTCTCACCAAGTTACAGTTAGTAGTTAAGTAAACAGTTCACCAAGTTACAGTTAGTAGTTAAGTAAACAGTTCACCAAGTTACAGTTAGTAGTTAAGTAAACAGTCCACCAAGTTACAGTTAGTAGATAAGCAAACAGTTCACCAAGTTACAGTTAGTAGTTAAGCAAACAGCCCACCAAGTTAGAGTTAGTAGTTAAGTAAACAGTTCACCAAGTTACAGTTAGTAGCTACAAACAATCCACCAAGTTACAGTTAGTAGTTAAGTAAACAGTTCACCAAGTTACAGTTAGTAGTTACAAACAATCCACCATATTACAGTTAGTAGTTAAGTAAACAATCCACCAAGTTACAGTTGGTAGTTAAGTAAACATTTCACCAAGTTACAGTTAGTAGCTAAGTAAACAGTTCACCAAGTTACAGTTAGTAGTTAAGTAAACAGTTCACCAAGTTACAGTTAGTAGTTAAGCAAACAGTTCACCAAGTTACATTTAGTAGTTATGTAAACAGTCCACCAAGTTACAGTTAGTAGTTAAGTAAACAGTCCACCAAGTTACAGTTAGTAGTTAAGTAAACAGTTCACCAAGTTACAGTTAGTAGTTAAGCAAACAATTCACCATGTTACAGTTAGTAGTTAAGTAAACAGTTCACCAAGTTACAGTTAGTAGTTAAGTAAACAGTTCACCAAGTTACAGTTAGTAGTTAAGTAAACAGTTCACCAAGTTAGAGTTAGTAGTTAAGTAAACAGTTCACCAAGTTACAGTTAGTAGTTAAGTAAACAGTTCACCAAGTTACAATTAGTAGTTAAGTGAACAGCTCACCAAGTTACAGTTGGTAGTTAAGTAAACAGTTCACCAAGTTACAGTTGGTAGTTAAGTGAACAGTTCACCAAGTTACAGTTAGTAGTTAAGCAAACAGTTCACCGTTAGAGTTAGTAGTTAAGTAAACAGTTCACCAAGTTAGAGATAGTAGTTAAGTAAACAGATCACCAAGTTACAGTTAGTAGTTAAGTAAACAGTTCACCAAGTTACAGTTAGTAGTTAAGCAAACAGTTCACCAAGTTACAGTTAGTAGTTAAGTAAACAGTCCACCAAGTTAGAGATAGTAGTTAATTAAACAGATCACCGTTACAGTTAGTAGTTAAGTTAAGTAAACAGTCCACCGTTACAGATAGTAGTTAAGCAAACAGTCTCACCATGTTACAGTTAGTAGTTAGCAAACAGTTCACCAAGTTACAGTTAGTAGTTAAATAAACAATTCACCATGTTACAGTTACTAGTTAAGTAAACAATTCACCATGTTACAGTTAGTAGTTAAGTAAACAGTTCACCAAGTTACAGTTAGTAGTTAAGTAAACAGTTCACCAAGTTACAGTTAGTAGTTAAGTAAACAGTTCACCAAGTTACAGTTAGTAGTTAAGTAAACAGTTCACCAAGTTACAGTTAGTAGATAAGTAAACAGTTCACCAAGTTACAGTTAGTAGTTAAGTAAACAGTTCACCAAGTTACAGTTAGTAGTTAAGTAAACAGCCCACCAAGTTAGAGTTAGTAGTTAAGCAAACAGTTCACCAAGTTACAGTTAGTAGCTACAAACAATCCACCGTTACAGTTAGTAGTTAAGTAAACAGTTCACCAAGTTACAGTTAGTAGTTAAGTGAACAGTTCACCAAGTTACAATTAGTAGTTACAAACAGTTCACCAAGTTACAGTTGGTAGTTAAGCAAACAGTCTCACCAAGTTACAGTTAGTAGCCAAGTAAACAGTTCACCAAGTTACAGTTAGTAGTTAAGCAAACAGTCCACCAAGTTACAGTTAGTAGTTAAGTAAACAGTCCACCAAGTTACAGTTAGTAGTTACAAAACAGTTCACCGTTACAGTTAGTAGTTAAGTAAACAGTTCACCGCTAGAGATAGTAGTTAAGCAAACAGTTCACCAAGTTACAGTTAGTAGTTAAGTAAACAGTTCACCGTTACAGATAGTAGTTAAGCAAACAGTTCACCAAGTTACAGTTAGTAGTTAAGTAAACAGTCTCACCAAGTTACAGTTAGTAGTTAAGTAAACAGTTCACCAAGTTACAGTTAGTAGTTAAGCAAACAGTTCACCAAGTTACAGTTAGTAGTTACAAACAGTCCACCAAGTTAGAGTTAGTAGTTAAGTAAACAGTCCACCAAGTTACAGTTAGTAGTTAAGTAAACAGTTCACCGTTACAGTTAGTAGTAGTTATGAACAGTCCACCAAGTTACAATTAGTAGTTACAAACAGTCCACCAAGTTACAGTTAGTAGTTACAAACAGTTCACCAAGTTACAGTTAGTAGCTAAGCAAACAGTTCACCAAGTTACAGTTAGTAGTTAAGCAAACAGTCTCACCAAGTTACAGTTAGTAGATAAGCAAACAGATCCACCAAGTTACAGTTAGTAGTTAAGCAAACAGTTCACCAAGTTACAGTTAGTAGTTACAAACAGTTCACCAAGTTACAGTTAGTAGTTAAGCAAACAGTTCACCGTTTACAGTTAGTAGTTAAGTAAAAGTTCACCAAGTTACAGTTAGTAGTTAAGTAAACAGTCCACCGGTTAGAGTTAGTAGTTAAGCAAACAGTTCACCAAGTTAGAGATAGTAGTTAAGCAAACAGTTCACCAAGTTACAGTTAGTAGTTACAAACAGTCCACCAAGTTACAGTTAGTAGTTATAAACAGTTCACCGTCACAGTTAGTAGCTACAAACAATCCACGATGTTACAGTTAGTAGTTACAAACAGTTCACCATGTTACAGTTAGTAGTTACAAACAGTTCACCAAGTTACAGTTAGTAGCCAGGCAAACAATCCACCATGTTACAGTTAGTAGTTAAGTAAACAATCCAACCATGTTACAGTTAGTAGTTAAGCAAACAGTTCACCAAGTTACAGTTAGTAGTTACAAACAGTCCACCAAGTTACAGTTAGTAGTTACAAACAGCCCAACCGTTACAGTTAGTAGCAAGTAAACAGTTCACCCGTTACAGTTAGTAGTTAAGCAAACAGTTCACCAAGTTACAGTTAGTAGTTAAGTAAACAGTCCAACAAAGCACAGTTAGTAGTTACAAACAGTCCACCAAGTTACAGTTAGTAGTTACAAACAGTCCACCAAAGCACAGTTAGTAGTTACAAACAGTCCACCGTTTACAGTTAGTAGTTACAAAAAAGTCTCACCAAGCAACAGTTAGTAGTAAGCAAACAGTCCACCAAGTTAGAGTTAGTAGTTAAGCAAACAGTCCACCAAGTTAGAGATAGTAGTTAAACAAACAGATCAACCAGTTACAGTTAGTAGTTACAAACAGTCCACCGTTACAGTTAGTAGTTACAAACAGTCCACCGTTACAGTTAGTAGTTAAGTAAACAGTCTCACCAAGTTAGAGATAGTAGTTAAGCAAACAGATCACCGTTACAGTTAGTAGTTGTTAAGCAAACAGTCCACCAAGTTACAGATAGTAGTTAAGCAAACAGTCCACCAAGTTACAGTTAGTAGTTAAGCAAACAGTCTCACCAAGTTACAGTTAGTAGTAAAGTAAACAATCCACCATGTTACAGTTAGTAGTTACAAACAGTCCACCAAGTTACAGTTAGTAGTTAAGCAAACAGTTCAACAAGTTACAGTTAGTAGTTAAGCAAACAGTCCACCAAAGCACAGTTAGTAGTTAAGCAAACAGTCCACCGTCACAGTTAGTAGTTAAGCAAACAGTCCACCAAGTTACAATTAGTAGTTATAAACAGTCCACCGGTTACAGTTAGTAGTTACAAACAGTCTCACCTGTTACAGTTAGTAGTTAAGCAAACAGTTCACCAAGTTAGAGTTAGTAGTTAAGTAAACAGTCCACCAAGTTACAGTTAGTAGTTACAAACAGTCCACCAAGTTACAGTTAGTAGTTAAGCAAACAGTCCACCGTTACAGTTAGAAGTTAAGCAAACAGTCCACCAAGTTAGAGATAGTAGTTATAAACAGTCCACCGTTACAGTTAGTAGTTACAAACAGTTCAACCGCCACACAGATAGTAGTTAAGCAAACAGTCCACCAAGTTACAGTTAGTAGTTAAGCAAACAGTCCACCGTTACAGTTAGTAGTTACAAACAGTCCACCAAGTTACAGTTAGTAGTTACAAACAGTCCACCAAGTTACAGTTAGTAGTTGGCAAACAGTCCACCAAGTTAGAGTTAGTAGTTAAGCAAACAGTCTCACCGTTACACAGTTAGTAGTTACAAACAGTCCACCAAGTTACAGTTAGTAGTTATGAACAGTCCACCAGAGTTACAATTAGTAGTTACAAACAGTCCACCAAGTTACAGTTGGTAGTTACAAACAGTCCGCCAAGTTACAGTTAGTAGCTAGTAAACAGTCTCACCAAGTTACATTTAGTAGTTACAAACAGTTCACCAAGTTACAGTTAGTAGTTAAGCAAACAGATCACCAAGTTACAGTTAGTAGTTAAGTAAACAGTCCACCAAGTTACAGTTAGTAGTTAAGCAAACAGTCCACCAAGTTACAGTTAGTAGTTACAAACAGTCCACCAAGTTACAGTTAGTAGTTAAGCAAAAGTCCACCAAGTTACAGTTAGTAGTTAAGCAAACAGTTCAACCAAGTTAGAGTTAGTAGTTATAAACAGTCCACCAAGTTAGAGATAGTAGTTAAGCAAACAGTCCACCAAGTTACAGTTAGTAGTTACAAAACAGTCCACCGTTACAGTTAGTAGTTAAGCAAACAGTTCACCAAGTTACAGTTAGTAGCTACAAACAATCCACCATGTTACAGTTAGTAGTTAAGCAAACAATCCACCATGTTACAGTTAGTAGTTAAGTAAACAGTTCACCAAGTTACAGTTAGTAGTTGCAAACAATCCACCATGTTACAGTTAGTAGTTATAAAACACCCCACCATGTTACAGTTAGTAGTTAGTTAGCAAACAGTTCACCAAGTTACAGTTAGTAGTTACAAACAGTCCACCGTTACAGTTAGTAGTTAAGCAAACAGTCCACCAAGTTACAGTTAGTAGTTAAGCAAACAGTTCACCAAGTTACAATTAGTAGTTAAGGAAACAGTCCACCAAGTTACAGTTAGTAGTTAACCAAACAGTCCACCAAGTTACAGTTAGTAGCTAAGTAAACAGTCTCACCAGTTACAGTTAGTAGTTAAGTAAACAGTCCACCCGTTACAGTTAGTAGTTACAAACAGTCCACCGGCATTACAGTTAGTAGTTACAAACAGTCCAACAAAGCACAGTTAGTAGTTAAGTAAACAGTCCACCAAGTTACAGTTAGTAGTTATAAAACAGTCCACCAAGTTACAGTTAGTAGTTACAAACAGTCCACCGTTACAGTTAGTAGTTACAAAAAAGCCCACCAAGTAACAGTTAGTAGTAAAGCAAACAGTCCACCAAGTTAGAGTTAGTAGTTACAAACAGTCCACCGTAGTTAGAGATAGTAGTTACAAACAGATCCACCAAGTTACAGTTAGTTTTAGCAAACAGTCCACCAAGTTACAGTTAGTAGTTACAAACAGTTCACAAGTTACAGTTAGTAGTTACAAACAGTCCACCAAGTTACAGATAGTAGTTAAGCAAACAGATCACCAAGTTACAGTTAGTAGTAAGCTACAAACAGTCCACCAAGTTACAGATAGTAGTTACAAACAGTTCACCGTTACAGTTAGTAGTTACAAACAGTCCAACCAAGTTACAGTTAGTAGTTACAAACAATCCACCAAGTTACAGTTAGTAGTTACAAACAGTCCACCAAGTTACAGTTAGTAGTTAAGTAAACAGTCCACCAAGTTACAGTTAGTAGTTAAGTAAACAGTCCACCAAAGTTACAGTTAGTAGTTAGTAAACAGTCTCACCAAGTTACAGTTAGTAGTTAAGTAAACAGTCCACCAAGTTACAGTTAGTAGTTATAAACAGTCCACCGTTACAGTTAGTAGTTACAAACAGTTCACCAAGTCACAGTTAGTAGTTAAGTAAACAGTCTCACCAAGTTACAGTTAGTAGTTACAAACAGTCTCACCAAGTTACAGTTAGTAGTTAAGTAAACAGTCCACCAAGTTACAGTTAGTAGTTAAGCAAACAGTCCACCAAGTTACAGTTAGCAGTTAAGTAAACAGTCCACCAAGTTACAGTTAGTAGTTACAAACAGTCCACCAAGGTTACAGTTAGTAGTTAAGTAAACAGTTCCACCAAGTCACAGTTAGTAGTTACAAACAGTCCACCGTTACAGTTGAGTAGTTAAGCAAACAGTCTCACCAAGTTAGAGATAGTAGTTAAGCAAACAGTCCACCAAGTTACAGTTAGTAGTTATAAACAGTCCACCAAGTTACAGTTAGTAGTTATAAACAGTTCACCGGGTTACAGTTAGTAGTTAAGCAAACAGTCTCACCAAGTTACAGTTAGTAGTTACAAACAGTCCAACCGTTACAGTTAGTAGTTAAAACAGTCCACCAAAGCACAGTTAGTAGTTAGTAAACAGTCCACCAAGTTACAGTTAGTAGTTAAGCAAAAAGCCCACCAAGTAACAGTTAGTAGTAAAGCAAACAGTCCACCAAGTTACAGTTAGTAGTTAAGTAAACAGTCCACCGGTTAGAGATAGTAGTTAAGCAAACAGATCCACCAAGTTACAGTTAGTAGTTAAGCAAACAGTTCACCAAGTTACAGTTAGTAGTTAAGCTAAACAGTCCACCAAGTTACAGTTAGTAGTTAAGCAAACAGTCCACCGGGTTAGAGATAGTAGTTAAGCAAACAGATCACCGTTACAGTTAGTAGTTAGTTAAGCAAACAGTTCACCAAGTTACAGATAGTAGTTAAGCAAACAGTCCACCGGTTACAGTTAGTAGTTACAAACAGTCTCACCAAGTTACAGTTAGTAGTTACAAACAATCCACCATGTTACAGTTAGTAGTTAAGTAAACAGTTCACCAAGTTACAGTTAGTAGTTACAAACAGTCCAACCAAGTTACAGTTAGTAGTTACAAACAGTCCAACCAAGTTACAGTTAGTAGTTACAAACAGTCCACCAAGTTACAGTTAGTAGTTATAAAACAATCCACCATGTTACAGTTAGTAGTTAAGCAACAGTCTCACCAAGTTACAGTTAGTAGTTATAAACAGTCCACCGTCATTACAGTTAGTAGTTACAAACAGTTCACCAAAGCACAGTTAGTAGTTAAGTAAACAGTCCACCAAGTTACAGTTAGTAGTCATGAACAGTCCACCAAGTTACAATTAGTAGTAAAGCAAACAGTTCACCAAGTTACAGTTGGTAGTTAGCAAACAGTTCACCAAGTTACAGTTAGTAGCCAAGCAAACAGTCCACCAAGTTACAGTTAGTAGTTAAGCAAACAGTCCACCAAGTTACAGTTAGTAGTTAAGTAAACAGTCCACCAAGTTACAGTTAGTAGTTACAAAACAGTTCACCAAGCCACAGTTAGCAGTTAAGCAAACAGTCCACCAAGTTACAGTTAGTAGTTACAAACAGTCCACCTGTTACAGTTAGTAGTTAAGCAAAAAGTTCAACAAGTTACAGTTAGTAGTTACAAACAGTCCAACCGCTAGAGTTAGTAGTTACAAACAGTTCACCGGGTTAGAGATAGTAGTTAAGCAAACAGTCCACCTGTCACAGTTAGTAGTTACAAACAGTTCACCGGGTTACAGTTAGTAGTTGGCAAACAGTTCCACCAAGTTACAGTTAGTAGCCAAGCAAACAATCCACCATGTTACAGTTAGTAGTTAAGTAAACAATCCACCATGTTACAGTTAGTAGTTACAAACAGTTCACCAAGTTACAGTTAGTAGCTAAGCAAACAATCCACCATGTTACAGTTAGTAGTTAAGTAAACAATCCACCATGTTACAGTTAGTAGTTACAAACAGTTCACCAAGTTACAGTTAGTAGTTACAAACAGTCTCACCGTTACAGTTAGTAGTCAAGCAAACAGCCCACCAAGTTACAGTTAGTAGTTAAGCAAACAGTTCACCAAGTTACATTAGTAGTTAAGTGAACAGTCCACCAAGTTAGAGTTGGTAGTTAACCAAACAGTTCACCAAGTTACAGTTAGTAGCTAAGCAAACAGTTCACCAAGTTACAGTTAGTAGTTAAGCAAACAGTCCACCAAGTTACAGTTAGTAGTTAAGTAAACAGTTCACCACGTTACAGTTAGTAGTTAAGTAAACAGTTCAACAAAGCACAGTTAGTAGTTAAGCAAACAGTCCACCAAGTTACAGTTAGTAGTTACAAACAGTTCACCAAAGCACAGTTAGTAGTTAAGCAAACAGTCCACCAAGTTACAGTTAGTAGTTAAGCAAAAGCCCTCACCAAGTAACAGTTAGTAGTAAAGTAAACAGTCCACCAAGCTAGAGATAGTAGTTATAAACAGATCCACCATGTTACAGTTAGTAGTTTACAAAACAGTCCACCGTCACCAAGCACCACAGTTAGTAGTAAAGTAAACAGTCCACCAAGTTAGAGTTAGTAGTTAAGCAAACAGTCAACCAAGTTACAGTTAGTAGTTAAGCAAACAGTCCACCAAGTTACAGTTAGTAGTTAAGCAAACAGTCCACCGGGTTAGAGATAGTAGTTACAAACAGTTCACCATGTTACAGTTAGTAGTTGTTAAGTAAACAGTCTCACCAAGTTACAGATAGTAGTTAAGCAAACAGTCCACCAAGTTACAGTTAGTAGTTATAAACAGTCTCACCAAGTTACAGTTAGTAGTTACAAACAGTTCACCAAGTTAGAGATTAGTAGTTAATTAAACAGATCACCAAGTTACAGTTAGTAGTTAAGTTAAGCAAACAGTCCACCAAGTTACAGATAGTAGTTAAGCAAACAGTCTCACCATGTTACAGTTAGTAGTTAAGCAAACAGTTCACCGTTACAGTTAGTAGTTACAAACAGTCCACCATGTTACAGTTAGTAGTTAAGTAAACAGTCCAACCAGTGTCACAGTTAGTAGTTAAGCAAACAGTTCACCATGTTACAGTTAGTAGTTAAGCAAACAATCCACCATGTTACAGTTAGTAGTTACAAACAGTCCACCAAGTTACAGTTAGTAGTTACAAACAGTCCACCAAGTTACAGTTAGTAGTTAAGCAAACAGTCTCACCAAGTTACAGTTAGTAGTTACAAACAGTTCCCGTTGTTACAGTTAGTAGTTACAAACAGTCCACCAAGTTACAGTTAGTAGTTATAAACAGTTCACCAAGTTACAGTTGGTAGTTAACCAAACAGTCCAACCGTTACAGTTAGTAGTTAAGCAAACAGTCCACCAAGTTACAGTTAGTAGTTACAAACAGTCCACCAAGTTACAGTTAGTAGTTACAAACAGTCCACCAAGTTACAGTTAGTAGTTAAGTAAACAGTCCAACAAAAGCACAGTTAGTAGTTACAAACAGTCCACCAAGTTACAGTTAGTAGTTACAAACAGTCCACCAAAGCACAGTTAGTAGTTAGCAAACAGTCCACCAAAGTTACAGTTAGTAGTTAAGCAAAAAGTTCACCGCTAACAGTTAGTAGTAAAGCAAACAGTTCACCAAGTTAGAGTTAGTAGTTAAGTAAACAGTTCACCAAGTTAGAGAGATAGTAGTTAAGTAAACAGTTCACCGTTACAGTTTAGTTAGTTACAAACAGTTCACCAAGTTACAGTTAGTAGTTAAGCAAACAGTCCACCAAGTTACAGTTAGTAGTTAAGTAAACAGTCCACCCGTTACAGTTAGTAGTTGGCAAACAGATCACCAAGTTACAGTTAGTAGTTAAGTTAAGCAAACAGTCCACCAAGTTACAGATAGTAGTTAACAAACAGTCCACCGTTACAGTTAGTAGTTGGCAAACAGTCCACCAAGTTACAGTTAGTAGTTAAGCAAAACAATCCACCCATGTTACAGTTAGTAGTTAGTAAACAGTCCACCAAGTTACAGTTAGTAGTTACAAACAGTCTCACTCAAGTTACAGTTAGTAGTTACAAACAGTCCAACCAAAGTACAGTTAGTAGTTAAGCAAACAGTTCACCAAGTTACAGTTAGTAGTTAAGTAAACAGTTCACCAAGTTACAGTTAGTAGTTACAAACAGTCCACCGTTTACAGTTAGTAGTTAAGCAAACAGTTCACCGTTACAGTTAGTAGTTAAGTAAACAGTTCAACAAGTTACAGTTAGTAGTTAAGTAAACAGTTCAACAAGTTACAGTTAGTAGTTAAGTAAACAGTCCACCAAGTTACAGTTAGTAGTTACAAACAGTCCAACCATTAGTAGTTACAGTTAGTAGTTACAAACAGTTAGTCATAAAGTCCACCAAGTCAGTTAGTTAAGCAAACAGTTCAAACAAGTTACAGTTAGTAGTTAAGTAAACAGTCCACCAAGTTACAGTTAGTAGTTACAAAAAGTCCACCAAGTTACAGTTAGTAGTTACAAACAGTCCACCCTGTTAGAGTTAGTAGTTAAGCAAACAGTCCACCAAGTTAGAGATAAACAGTAGTTAAGCAAACAGTCCACCAAGTTAGTTAGTAGTTACAAACAGTCTCACCGTTACAGTTAGTAGTTGGCAAACAGTCTCACCGTTACAGTTAGTAGTTAAGCAAACAGTCCACCAAGTTACAGTTAGTAGTCAAGTAAACAGTCCACAGTCAAGTTACAGTTAGTAGTTAAGGCAAACAGTCCACCAAGTTACAGTTAGTAGTTACAAAACAGTTCACCGTTAAAGCACAGTTAGTAGTTAAGGCAAACAGTCCACCAAGTTACAGTTAGTAGTTAGCAAAACAGCCCACCAAAAGTCAACAGTTAGTAGTTAAGTTACAAACAGTCCACCAAGTTACAGTTAGTAGTTAAGCAAACAGTTCACCGTTAGAGATAGTAGTTAAAGCAAACAGTTCAACCGTTACAGTTAGTAGTTACAAACAGTCCACCGTTACAGTTAGTAGTTAAGTAAACAGTCCACCAAGTTACAGTTAGTAGTTACAAACAGTCCACCAAGTTAGAGTTAGTAGTTAAGCAAACAGATCACCAAGTTACAGTTAGTAGTTAGCTTAAAAACAGTCCACCAAGTTACAGATAGTAGTTAAGCAAACAGTCCACCAAGTTACAGTTAGTAGTTACAAACAGTTCACCAAGTTACAGTTAGTAGTTAAGCAAACAGTTCACCAAGTTACAGTTAGTAGTTAAGCAAACAGTTCACCAAGTTACAGTTAGTAGTTAAGCAAACAGTTCCACCAAGTTACAGTTAGTAGTTAAGTAAACAGTTCACCAAGTTACAGTTAGTAGTTATAAACAGTTCACCAAGTTACAGTTAGTAGTTAAGCAAACAGTTCAACATGGTTACAGTTAGTAGTTAGCAGTAACAGTTCTCCAAGTTACAGTTAGTAGTTAAGTAAACAGTCCACCAGAGTTACAGTTAGTAGTTAGTAGTTGCAAACAGTCTCACCAAGTACAGTTAGTAGTTACAAACAGTCCACCCGTTACAGTTAGTAGTTAAGCAAACAGTCCAACAAAGCACAGTTAGTAGTTAAGTAAACAGTCCACCAAGTTACAGTTAGTAGTTACAAACAGTTCACCGTTGTTACAATTAGTAGTTAAGCAAACAGTTCCACCAAGTTACAGTTAGTAGTTAAGCAAACAGTCCACCAAGTTACAGTTAGTAGTTAAGCAAACAGTTCACCAAGTTACAGTTAGTAGTTAAGGCAAACAGTTCCACCAAGTTACAGTTAGTAGTTACAAACAGTCCACCAAGTTACAGTTAGTAGTTAAGCAAACAGTCCACCAAGTTACAGTTAGTAGTTAAGCAAACAGTCTCACCGTTACAGTTAGTAGTTAAGCAAACAGTCCACCAAGTTAGAGTTAGTAGTTACAAACAGTCTCACCAAGTTACAGTTAGTAGTTACAAACAGTCCACCAAGTTAGAGTTAGTAGTTAGAGCAAACAGTTCACCGGTTACAGTTAGTAGTTATAAACAGTTCACCAAGTTACAGTTAGTAGTTAAAACAATCCACCAGTTAGTTAGTAGTTAAGTAAACAGTTCACCATGTTACAGTTAGTAGCTACAAACAATCCACCAAGTTACAGTTAGTAGTTAAGCAAACAATCCACCATGTTAGCAGTACAGTAGTTAAGGAAACAGTTCACCAAGTTAGTAGCTAGCTAAACAATCCACCATGTTACAGTTAGTAGTTAAGTAAACAATCCACCATGTTACAGTTAGTAGTTAAGCAAACAGTCCACCAAGTTACAGTTAGTAGTTGGCAAACAGTCCACCGGGTTACAGTTAGTAGTCAAGCAAACAGCTCCACCAAGTTACAGTTAGTAGTTAAGTAAACAGTTCACCAGTTACAATTAGTAGTTAAGTGAACAGTCCACCGTTAGAGTTGGTAGTTAACCAAACAGTTCACCAAGTTACAGTTAGTAGCTAAGCAAACAGTTCACCAAGTTACAGTTAGTAGTTAAGTAAACAGTCCACCAAGTCACAGTTAGTAGTTAAGCAAACAGTCCACCAAGTTACAGTTAGTAGTTAAGCAAACAGTCTCAACAAAGCACAGTTAGTAGTTATAAACAGTCCACCAAGTTACAGTTAGTAGTTAAGTAAACAGTCCACCAAGTTACAGTTAGTAGTTAAGTAAACAGTCCACCAAGTTACAGTTAGTAGTTATAAAAAAGCTCACCAAGTAACAGTTAGTAGCAAGCTAAACAGTCCAACCAAGTTAGAGATAGTAGTTACAGTAAACAGATCACCATGTTACAGTTAGTAGTTAAGCTAAGCAAACAGTCTCAACTGCCACAGTTAGTAGTAAAGCAAACAGTCCACCAAGTTAGAGATAGTAGTTAAAGCAAACAGACACCAAGTTACAGTTAGTAGTTACAAACAGTCCACCAAGTTACAGTTAGTAGTTAAGTTAAAACAGTCTCACCGTTAGAGTTAGTAGTTACAAACAGATCACCCATGTTACAGTTAGTAGTTAAAGTTAAGCAAACAGTCCACCAAGTTACAGATAGTAGTTGGCAAACAGTTCACCAAGTTACAGTTAGTAGTTACAAACAGTCCACCAAGTTACAGTTAGTAGTTACAAAGTAAGCAGTCCACCAAGTTAGAGATAGTAGTTAAGTAAAACAGATCACCAAGTTACAGTTAGTAGTTAAGTTAAGGCAAACAGTTCACCAAGTTACAGTAGTAGTTAAGCAAACAGTTCACCAAGTTACAGTTAGTAGTTACAAACAGTCCACCAAGTTACAGTTAGTAGTTAACAAAACAATCCACCATGTTACAGTTAGTAGTTAAGCAAACAATCCACCATGTTACAGTTAGTAGTTAAGCAAACAGTTCACCAAGTTACAGTTAGTAGTTACAAACAGTCCACCAAGTTACAGTTAGTAGTTAAGTAAACAGTCCACCAAGTTACAGTTAGTAGTTAAGTAAACAGTTCACCAAGTTACAGTTAGTAGTTAAGTAAACAGTCCACCAAGTTACAGTTAGTAGATAAGCAAACAGTCCACCAAGTTACAGTTAGTAGTTACAAACAGTCCACCAAGTTACAGTTAGTAGTTAAGTAAACAGTCCACCAAGTTAGAGTTAGTAGTTAAGTAAACAGTCCACCAAGTTACAGTTAGTAGCTACAAACAATCCACCAGAGTTTACAGTTAGTAGTTACAAACAGTTCACCAAGTTACAGTTAGTAGTTAAGTGAACAGTCCACCAAGTTACAGTTAGTAGTTACAAACAGTCCACCAAGTTACAGTTAGTAGTTAAGCAAACAGTCTCACCAAGTTACAGTTAGTAGTTACAAACAGTCCACCAAGTTACAGTTAGTAGTTAAGCAAACAGTTCACCGTTACATTTAGTAGTTAAGCAAACAGTTCACCGGGTTACAGTTAGTAGTTGGCAAACAGATTCACCGCCAGTTACAGTTAGTAGTTATAAACAGTCCACCGTTACAGTTAGTAGTTAAGCAAACAGTCCACCAAGCCACAGTTAGTAGTTAAGGCAAACAGTCCACCAAGTTACAGTTAGTAGTTACAAACAGTCCACCAAGTTACAGTTAGTAGTTAAGTAAACAGTCCACCAAGTTAGAGTTAGTAGTTACAAACAGTCCACCAAGTTAGAGATAGTAGTTAAGCAAACAGTCCACCAAGTTACAGTTAGTAGTTAAGCAAACAGTCCACCAAGTTACAGTTAGTAGTTAAGCAAACAGTCCAACAAGTTACAGTTAGTAGCTAAGCAAAACAATCCACGATGTTACAGTTAGTAGTTAAGGCAAACAATCCACCATGTTACAGTTAGTAGTTACAAACAGTCCACCAGTTACAGTTAGTAGCTAAGGCAAACAATCCAACCATGTTACAGTTAGTAGTTAGTGTAAACAATCCACCATGTTACAGTTAGTGAAGTTACAAAAACAGTCCAACAAGTTACAGTTAGTAGTTACAAACAGTCCACCAAGTTACAGTTAGTAGTTACAAACAGTCCACCAAGTTTACAGTTTAGTAGCTAGCAAACAGTTCCACCAAGTTACAGTTAGTAGTTAAGCAAACAGTCCACCGTTACAGTTAGTAGTTATAAACAGTCCAACAAAGTTACAGTTAGTAGTTAAGTAAACAGTCCACCAAGTCCACAGTTAGTAGTTATAAACAGTCCACCAAAGCACAGGCGTTAGTAGTTAAGCATAAACAGTCCACCGTTACAGTTAGTAGTTACAAAAAGTCCACCAAGTTACAGTTAGTAGTAAAGCAAACAGTCCACCAAGCTAGAGTTAGTAGTTACAAACAGTCCACCAGTTGAGATAGTAGTTAAGTAAACAGATCACCAAGTTACAGTTAGTAGTTAAGTAAACAGTCTCACCAAGTTACAGTTAGTAGTTACAAACAGTCTCACCAAGTTACAGTTAGTAGTTACAAAACAGTCCACCAAGTTAGAGATAGTAGTTAAGTTAAACAGATCACCAAGTTACAGTTAGTAGTTAAGCTTAAGCAAACAGTCTCACCTGGTTACAGATAGTAGTTAAGCAAACAGTTCAATTCATGTTACAGTTAGTAGTTAAGTAAACAGTTCACCCGTTACAGTTAGTAGTTAAGTAAACAATTCCAACATGTCGTTACAGTTAGTAGTTAAGTAAACAGTCCACCAAGTTACAGTTAGTAGTTAAGCAAACAGTTGCACCAAGTTACAGTTAGTAGTTAAGGCAAACAGTCTCACCAAGTTACAGTTAGTAGTTACAAAACAGTCTCACCAAGTTACAGTTAGTAGTTAAGCAAACAGTCCAATCAAGTTACAGTTAGTAGTTAAGCAAACAGTCTCACCAAGTTACAGTTAGTAGTTACAAACAGCCCCACCAAGTTAGAGTTAGTAGTTAAGCAAACAGTCTCACCAAGTTACAGTTAGTAGCTAGCAAACAATCCACCAAGTTACAGTTAGTAGTTAAGCAAACAGTTCACCAAGTTACAGTTAGTAGTTAAGCAAACAGTTCACCAAGTTACAATTAGTAGTTAAGTAAACAGTTCCACCAAGTTACAGTTAGTAGTTACAAAACAGTCCACCCTCAGATTACAGTTGGTAGTTAAGTAAACAGTCCACCAAGTTACAGTTAGTAGTTAAGTAAACAGTCCACCAAGTTACAGTTAGTAGTTGGCAAACAGTCCACCAAGTTACAGTTAGTAGTTAAGTAAACAGATCACAAGTCACAGTTAGTAGTTAAGTAAACAGTCTCACCGTTACAGTTAGTAGTTAAGTAAACAGTTCACCAGAGTTACAGTTAGTAGTTAAGCAAACAGTTCACCAGAGTTTACAGTTAGTAGTTACAAAAAGTCCACCAAGTTACAGTTAGTAGTTAGTTAAACAGTCCACCAAGTTAGAGTTAGTAGTTACAAACAGTTCACCAAGTTAGAGTTAGTAGTTAAGCAAACAGTTCACCAAGTTACAGTTAGTAGTTAAGCAAACAGTCCACCAAGTTACAGTTAGTAGTTACAAACAGTCCACCAAGTTACAGTTAGTAGCTACAAACAATCCACGATGTTACAGTTAGTAGTTAAGCAAACAATCTCACCATGTTACAGTTAGTAGTTCAGCAAACAGTTCACCGTTACAGTTGGTAGCTACAAAAAGCAATCCACCATGTTACAGTTAGTAGTTACAAACAGTCCATATTTGCATGTTTCAGTAAACAGTTAGTAGTTGGTAAACAGTCCACCAAGTTACAGTTAGTAGTTAAGTAAACAGTCCACCAAGTTACAGTTAGTAGTTACAAACAGCTCCAATCCAAGTTACAGTTAGTAGTTAAGCAAACAGTCTCACCAAGTTACAGTTAGTAGTTACAAACAGTCCACCAAGTTACAGTTAGTAGTTAAGCAAACAGTCCAACAAAGCAACAGTTAGTAGTTAAGTAAACAGTCTCACCAAAAGTCACAGTTAGTAGTTTGGCAAACAGTCCACCAAAGCACAGTTAGTAGTTACAAACAGTCCACCAAGTTACAGTTAGTAGTTAAGCAAAAAAGCCCACCAAGCAACAGTTGAAGTAGTAAAGCAAAACAGTCCAACCGCCAGAGTTAGTAGTTACAAACAGTCTCACCGGGCTAGAGATAGTAGTTAAGTAAACAGACCAACCCAGTGGAAGCCAGGTAGTTACAAACAGTCCAACAAGTCACAGTTAGTAGTTACAAACAGCCCACCGCCATAAAGTTAGAAGTTACAAACAGTCCCACCAAGCTAGAGATAGTAGTTATGCAAACAGATCCACCGTCACAGTTATGCTAGGTAGCCAGTTGCAAACAGTCCACCAGTTACAGATAGTAGTTGGCAAACAGTCCACCGGGTTACAGTTAGTAGTTACAAACAGTCTCACCGTCACAGTTAGTAGTAAAGCAAACAATCCAACCATGTTACAGTTAGTAGTTAAGCAAACAGTCCAATCAAGTATACAGTTAGAAGTTACAAACAGTCTCACCGTCACAGTTAGTAGGCGTTACAAACAGTCTCAATCAAAGCACAGTTAGTAGTTACAAACAGTCCACCGTCACAGTTAGTAGTTACGGAACAGTCCACCGCCACAATTAGTAGTCATAAAAACAGTCCACCCGTCACAGCTGGTAGTTACAAACAGTCCACCAGTCACAGTTAGTAGCCAAGCAAAACAGTCCACCAAGTTACAGTGCTAGTAGTTAGCAAACAACCAATTCAACTGTCACAGCTAGTAGTTATAAAACAGTCCACCAAGTTTACAGTTAGTAGTTAAGGCAAACAGTCCAACTGCCACAGCAAAGTTAGTAGCCATAAAACAGTCCACCAAGCTAGAGATAGTAGTTAGCAAACAGTCTCACCAAGCCAGTTAGTAGTTAAGCAAACAGTCTCACCAAGTCACAGATAGTAGTTACAAACAGTCCACCGGGTTACAGTTAGTAGTTAGCAAACAGTCCACCGCTGTTACAGTTAGAAGTTATAAACAGTCCACCAGTTACAGTTAGTAGTTACAAACAGTCTCACCAAGTCACAGTTAGTAGTTACAAACAGTCTCAATTACAGAGTTAGTAGTTATAAAACAGTCCACCAAGTCATTGTTAGTAGTTACAAAACAATCCAACTGGGTTACAGTTAGTGTCAGGAACAGTCCAACTGTCACAATTAGTAGCTTTTCAAGCAAACAGTCCAATCAAGTTACAGTTGGTAGTTACAAACAGCCCAACCGGGTCACAGTTAGTAGCCAAGCAAAAACAGTCCACCGTTACATTTAGTAGTTACAAACAAATCAACTGTCATTGTTAGTAGTACAATACAACGAGATCAACCAAGTCAGAGTTAGTAGTTAGCAAACAGTCCACCAAGTTACAGTTAGTAGCGTTACAAAACAGTTCACCAAGTCACAGTTAGTAGTTGCAAAACAGTCCACCAAGTCACAGTTAGTAGTTACAAACAGTCTCACCAAGTTACAAAGCAGAAGTTGCAAACAGTCTCACCGGGCCAGAGTTAGTAGTTACAAACAGTCCACCGCTAGAGATAGCAGTTAAGCAAACAGTCCACCGCCACAGTTAGTAGTTGGCAAACAGTCCACCAACAGGGGTCAGTTAGTTCAGTTGGCATAAACAGTCCACCGGGTTACAGTTAGTAGCATTGCCAAACAATCCACCATGTTTACAGTTAGTAGTTATAAAACAATCCACCAAGTTACAGTTAGTAGTTAAGCAAACAGTCTCACCGGGTTGGCTGAAAGTTAGTAGCTACAAACAACCAACCACATGTTACAGTTAGTAGTTATAAACAACTGACATGTCACAGTTAGTAGTCAACAAACAGTCTCACCAAGTTACAGTTAGTAGGTTACAAACAGTCCCACTGGGTTACAGTTAGTAGGTCAGCAAACAGCCTCACCAGTTACAGTTAGTAGTGTGGCAAACAGTCCACCGGGTCACAATTAGTAGTTAAGCAAACAGTCCACCGGCTCACAATTAGTAGTTAAGCAAACAGTCCAATCAAGCCACAGCCAGTAGTTACAAACAGTCCACCGTTAGAGATAGTAGCCAAGCAAACAGATCACCAAGTCATTGTGCCAGAAGTAGTTAAGCAAAACAGTTCAACCGTCACAGATTAGTAGTTAAGCAAACAGTCTCAATGTTACAGTTAGTAGCTACAAACAGTCCACCGCCACAGCTGGCAGTTACAAACAATCCAACACACAGTGCCATTAGTAGCCAAGCAAACAGTCCTCAACCATTACAGTTAGTAGTTACAAACAGTCCACCAAGTTACAGTTAGTAGTTAAGCAAACAGTCCAATCAGCACAGTTAGTGAAGCCATAAACAGTCCAACAAGGCCAGACAGTTATTATAGTCATGAACAGTCCACCCGTCACAATTAGTAGTTAGCAAACAGTCCACCAAGTTACAGTTGTAGTTAAGCAAACAGTCTCAACCAAGTTACAAGCTACTAGTAGCTGGCAAACAGTTCCACCAAGTCACAGCGCCATAGTTATGCAAACAGTCTCACCGTCACAGTTAGTAGTTAGCAAAACAGTCCACCAAGTCACAGTTATAGTTACAAACAGTCCAACTTCAGTCACAGTTAGCCAGTTACAAACAGTCCACCGGCCACAGTTAGTAGCTAGCAAACAGTTCCACCACACAGTTAGTAGTTAAGCAAACAGTCCAACCGTTACAGTTAGTAGTTACAAACAGTCCACTGAAGGTTACAGTTAGTAGTTGGCAAACAGTCTCACTGCCACAGTTAGTAGCCAAGCAAACAGTCTCACCCCAAGCACAGAGATAGTAGCTAAGCAAACAGTCCAACCGGGTCACAGTTAGTAGTTACAAACAGTCCACCAAGTTACACAGTTAGTAGTTACAAACAGTCCACCGTCACAGTTAGTAGTTACAAACAGTCCAACCGGGTTACAGTTAGTAGTTAAGCAAACAGTCCACACCGTTACAGTTAAGTAGAAGCATAAAAAACAGTCCAACCAAAGCACAGTTAGTAGTTAAGCAAACAGTCCACCGGGTTACAGTTAGTAGTTGCAAAACAGCCCCACCAAGTAACAGTTAGTAGTAAAAGCAAACAGTCCACCGCTAGAGTTAGTAGTAACAAAACAGTCCACCAAGTTAGAGATAGTAGTTAAGCAAACAGATCCACCATGTCACAGTTAGTAGTTACAAACAGTCTCACCGTTACAGTTATGTAGTTAAGTAAAACAGTCTCACCAGTTACAGTTAGTAGTTAAGCAAACAGTCCACCGGGTGAGATAGTAGTTGGCAAACAGATCACCTCCTGCATTAAGTTAGTAGTTGTTAAGTGCAAACAGTCCACCAAGTTACAGATAGTAGTTGGCAAACAGTCTCAACCAAGTTACAGTTAGTAGTTAAGCAAACAGTCCACCAAGTTACAGTTAGTAGTTAGCAAACAACCAACCATAAATACAGTTAGTAGTTACAAACAGTCCAACCAAGTTACAGTTAGTAGTAATAAACAGTCCACCGGGTTACAGTTAGTTAGTAGTTACAAACAGTCCACCGTCATTACAGTTTAGTAGTTAAGCAAACAGTCCACCTGGTTCACAGTTAGTAGTTATAAACAATCCACCATACACAGTTAGTAGTCAAACAGTCCACCGTTACAGTTAGTAGTTGTCAACCAAGTCAGCCGTTAGTAAAGTTAAGGCAAACAGTCCACCAGTTACAGTTAGTAGTTGGCAAACAGTCCAACCGTTACAGTTACTAGTAGTTAAGGAAACAGTTCAACCGTTACAATTAGTAGTTAAGCAAACAGTCCACCGTCAGTTACAGTGTAGTTAAGCAACAGTCCAAGTGTCACAGTTAGTAGCTAAGCAAACAGTCCACCGTCATTACAGTTAGTGAAATTACAAACAGTCCAACTGGGTTACAGTTAGTAGTTATAAAACAGTCCAACCAATACAGCTAGTAGTTACAAACAGTCTCAACAAGTCATTAATAGCAGTTACAAAACAGTCCACCGTCAGCCACAGTTAGTAGTTATAAACAAATCAAGTCATTGAACCAGAAGTTACAGTTAGTCCACCGCTGGAGAAGTTAGTAGTTAGCGACCAAGTCCACAGTTACAGTTAGTTGGCATAAACAGTCCAACCGTTAGAGTTAGTAGTTACAAACAGTCCACCGTTAGAGATAGTAGTTGGCAAACAGTTCAACCAGGTTACAGTTAGTAGTTGGCAAACAGTCCACCAAGTTACAGTTAGTAGTTACAAACAGTCCACCCAAGTTACAGTGCCGTAAGTGCCAAACAATCCAACCATGTTACCGTTAGTAGTTATAAAACAATCCACCATGTTACAGCAAGTTAGTAGTTAAGTAAACAGTCCAACATGTTACAGTTAGTAGCTACAAACAGTCCAATCACATGTTACAGTGCTGTAGTTATAAACAATCCAACCATGTTTACAGTTAGTAGTTACAAACAGTTCACCAAGTTACAGTTAGTAGTTGGCAAACAGCGTCTCACCAGTTACAGTTAGTAGTCAAGCAAACAGCCCTCACCAAGTTACAGTTAGTAGTTAAGCAAACAGTCCACCAAGTTACATTAGTAGTTAAGGAACAGTCTCAACCAGTTAGAGTTGGTAGTTAACCAAACAGTCCACCCAAGTTACAGTTAGTAGCTAGCAAACAGTCTCACCGTCACAGTTAGGTAGTTACAAACAGTC
>NC_134829.1:1733767-1774905 GCF_004210375.1 Tachypleus tridentatus | reverse complement strand
TGCTTATTTGTGGGTCTTCACCAATGTAAGATTTGTAACAATATTCTACACTCAGTACACTTTGTTATTTGTTCTCTTCCTTTGTTTGTTCTTCACCAGTGTAAGAGTTGTAACAATATTCTACACTCAGTACAATTAATTGTGTTGTTTGTTCTGCTTCAGTACAGTTTGTGGTTTGTTCACCAATGTAAGATTTGTAACAATATTCTACATTCAGTACAGTTTGTTGTTTGTTCTCTTCCTTTGTTTGTTTTTCACCAATGTAAGATTTGTAACAATATTCTACACTCAGTACAGTTTGTTGTTTGTTCTCTTCATTTGTTTGTTTTTCACCAGTGTAAGATTTGTAACAATATTCTACACTAAGTACAGTTTGTTGTTTGTTCTGCTTATTTGTGGGTCTTCACCAATGTAAGATTTGTAACAATATTCTACACTCAGTACACTTTGTTATTTGTTCTCTTCCTTTGTTTGTTCTTCACCAGTGTAAGAGTTGTAACAATATTCTACACTCAGTACAATTTGTTGTTTGTTCTGCTTATTTGTGGGTCTTCACCAATGTAAGATTTGAAACAATATTCTACATTCAGTACAGTTTGTTGTTTGTTCTCTTTCTTTGTTTGTTTTTCACAATATTCTACATTCACACTACAGTTTGTTGTTTGTTCTCTTCACCAGTGTAAGATTTGTAACAATATTCTACACTCAGTACAGTTTGTTGTTGTTTGTTCTCTTATTCTTTACACTTTGTTGTTTTTGTTTGTTCTTCAGCAGTGTAAGATTTGTAACAATATTCTACATTCACTACAGTTTGTTTTTTTTCTCTTCCTTTGTTTGTTCTTCACCAGAGTAAGATTGGTCCTTTGTTTGTTCTTCACCAGAGTAAGATTGGTAACAATATTCTACACTCAGTACAGTTTTTTTGTTTGTTCTCTTTTTTTGTTTGTTCTTCACCAGTGTAAGATTTGTAACAATATTCTACACTCAGTACAGTTTGTTGTTTGTTCTGCTTATTTGTGGGTCTTCACCAATGTAAGATTTGTAACAATATTCTACACTCAGTACAGTTTGTTGTTTGTTCTGCTTATTTGTGGGTCTTCCTTCAACAGTGTAAGATTTGTAACAATATTTAACATTCAGTACAGTTTGTTGTTTGTTCTCTTCCTTTGTTTGTTCTTTACCAGTGTAAGATTTGTAATGATATTCTACACTCGGTAAATTTTGTTGTTTGTTCTTCACCAGAGTAAGATTGGTAACAATATTCTACACTCAGTACAGTTTTTTGTTTGTTCTCTTCCTTTGTTTGTTCTTCACCAGTGTAAGATTTGTAACAATATTCTACACTAAGTACAGTTTGTTGTTTGTTCTGCTTATTTGTGGGTCTTCACCAATGTAAGATTTGTAACAATATTCTACACTCAGTACAGTTTGTTGTTTGTTCTTCAACAATGTAAGATTTGTAACAATATTCTACACTTAGTACAATTTGTTGTTTGTTCTGCTTATTTGTGGCTCTTCACCAATGTAAAATTTGTAACAATATTTTACACTCAGTACAGTTTGTTGTTTGTTCTGCTTATTTGTGGGTCTTCACCAATGTAAGATTTGTAATAATATTCTACACTCAGTTCAGTTTGTTGTTTGTTCTCTTCATTTGTTTGTTTTTCACCAGTGTAAGATTTGTAACAATATTCTACACTATGTACAGTTTGTTTTTTTTCTGCTTATTTGTGGGTCTTCACCAATGTAAGATTTGTAACAATATTCTACACTCAGTACACTTTGTTGTTTGTTCTTTTCCTTTGTTTGTTTTTCACCAATGTAAGATTTGTAACAATATTCTACACTCAGTACAGTTTTTTATTTGTTCTTTTCCTTTGTTTGTTCTTCACCAGTGTAAGATTTGTAACAATATTCTACACTCAGTACAGTTTGTTGTTTGTTCTCTTCCTTTGTTTGTTCTTCACCAATGTAAGATTTGTAACAATATTCTACTCTCAGAACAGTTTGTTGTTTGTTCTGCTTTTTTGTGGGTCTTCACCAATGTAAGATTTGTAACAATATTCTACACTCAGTACAGTTTGTTGTTTGTTCTCTTCCTTTGTTTGTTCTTCAACAATGTAAGATTTGTAACAATATTCTACACTTAGTACAGTCTGTTGTTTGTTCTGCTTATTAGTGGGTCTTCACCAATGTAAGATTTGTAATAATATTCTACACTCAGTTCAGTTTGTTGTTTGTTCTCTTCATTTGTTTGTTTTTCACCAGTGTAAGATTTTATAAAATATTCTACACTATGTACAGTTTGTTGTTTGTTCTGCTTATTTGTGGTTCTTCACCAATATAAGATTTGTAACAATATTCTATACTCAGTACAGTTTGTTGTTTGTTCTCTTCCTTTGTTTGTTTTTCACCAATGTAAGATTTGTAACAATATTCTACACTCAGTACAGTTTGTTGTTTGTTCTGCTTATTTCTGGGTCTTCACCAATGTAAGATTTTTAACAATATTCTACACCCACTACAGTTTGTTGTTTGTTCTATTCCTTTGTTTGTTCTTCACCAGTGTAAGATTTGCAACAATATTTTACACTTAGTACAGTTTGTTGTTTGTTCTGCTAATTTGTGGTTCTTCACCAATGTAAGATTTGTAACAATATTCTATACTCAGTACAGTTTGTTGTTTGTTCTCTTCATTTGTTTGTTTTTCACCAGTGTAAGATTTCTAACAATATTCTACACTAAGTACAGTTTGTTGTTTGTTCTGCTTATTTGTGGGTCTTCACCAATGTAAGATTTGTAACAATATTCTACACTCAGTACAGTTTGTTGTTTGTTCTCTTCCTTTGTTTGTTCTTCACCAATGTAAGATTTGTAACAATATTCTACACTCAGTACAGTTTGTTGTTTGTTCTCTTCATTTGTTTGTTTTTCACCAGTGTAAGATTTGTAACAATATTGTACACTTAGTACATTCTGTTGTTTGTTCTGCTTATTAGTGGGTCTTCACCAATGTAAGATTTGTAACAATATTCTACACTCAGTACACTTTGTTATTTGTTCTCTTCCTTTGTTTGTTCTTCACCAGTGTAAGATTTGTAACAATATTCTACACTCAGTACAGTTTGTTGTTTGTTCTGCTTATTTGTGGGTCCTCACCAATGTAAGATTTGTAACAATATTCTACATTCACTACAGTTTGTTGTTTTTTCTCTTCCTTTGTTTGTTCTTCACCAGTGTAAGATTTGTAACAATATTTAACATTCAGTACAGTTTGTTGTTTGTTCTGCTTATTTGTTGGTCTTCACCAATGTAAGATTTGTAACAATATTCTACACTCAGTACAGTTTGTTGTTTGTTCTCTTCCTTTGTTTTTTTTTTTCCAATGTAAGATTTGTAACAATATTCTACACTCAGTACAGTTTGTTGTTTGTTCTCTTCATTTGTTTGTTTTTCACCAGTGTAAGATTTGTAACAATATTCTACACTAAGTACAGTTTGTTGTTTGTTCTGCTTATTAGTGGGTCTTCACCAATGTAAGATTTGTAACAATATTCTACACTCAGTACACTTTGTTATTTGTTCTCTTCCTTTGTTTGTTCTTCACCAGTGTAAGAGTTGTAACAATATTCTACACTCAGTACAATTTGTTGTTTGTTCTGCTTAATTGTGGGTCTTCACCAATGTAAGATTTGAAACAATATTCTACATTCAGTACAGTTTGTTGTTTGTTCTCTTCCTTTGTTTGTTTTTCACCAATGTAAGATTTGTAATAATATTCTACACTCAGTACAGTTTGTTGTTTGTTCTCTTCCTTTGTTTGTTCTTCACCAATGTAAGATTTGTAACAATATTCTACACTCAGTACAGTTTGTTGTTTGTTCTCTTCCTTTGTTTTTTTTTCACCAATGTAAGATTTGTAACAATATTCTACACTTAGTACAATTTGTTGTTTGTTCTCTTCCTTTGCTTGTTCTTCACCAGTGTAAGATTTGTAACAATATTCTACACTCAGTACAGTTTGTTGTTTGTTCTGTATATTTGTTGGTCTTCACCAATGTAAGATTTGTAACAATATTTTACACTCAGTACAGTTTTTTATTTGTTCTCTTCCTTTGTTTGTTCTTCACCAGTGTAAGATTTGTAACAATATTCTACACTCAGTACAGTTTGTTGTTTGTTCTGCTTATTTGTGGGTCTTCTCCAATGTAAGATTTGTAACAATATTCTACATTCACTACAGTTTGTTGTTTGTTCTGCTTTTTTGTGGGTCTTCCTTCACCAGTGTAAGATTTGTAACAATATTTAACATTCAGTACAGTTTGTTGTTTGTTCTCTGCCTTTGTTTGTTCTTTACCAGTGTAAGATTTGTAACGATATTCTACATACGGTTAATTTTGTTGTTTGTTCTTCACCAGAGTAAGATTGGTAACAATATTCTACACTCAGTACAGTTTTTTGTTTGTTCTCTTCCTTTGTTTGTTCTTCACCAGTGTAAGATTTGTAACAATATTCTACACTAAGTACAGTTTGTTGTTTGTTCTGCTTATTTGTGGCTCTTCACCAATATAAAATTTGTAACAATATTTTACACTCAGTACAGTTTGTTGTTTGTTCTCTTCCTTTGTTTGTTCTTCACCAATGTAAGATTTGTAACAATATTCTACACTCAGTACAGTTTGTTGTTTGTTCTCTTCATTTGTTTGTTTTTCACCAGTGTAAGATTTGTAACAATATTCTACACTAAGTACAGTTTGTTGTTTGTTCTGCTTATTTGTGGGTCTTCACCAATGTAAGATTTGTAACAATATTCTACACTCAGTACAGTTTGTTGTTTGTTCTCTTCCTTTGTTTTTTTTTCACCAATGTAAGATTTGTAACAATATTCTACACTTAGTACAATTTGTTGTTTGTTCTCTTCCTTTGCTTGTTCTTCACCTGTGTAAGATTTGTAACAATATTCCACACTCAGTAGAGTTTGTTGTTTGTTCTGTATATTTTTTGGTCTTCACCAATGTAAGATTTGTAACAATATTTTACACTCAGTACAGTTTTTTATTTGTTCTCTTCCTTTGTTTGTTCTTCATCAGTGTAAGATTTGTAACAATATTCTACACTCAGTACAGTTTGTTGTTTGTTCTGCTTATTTGTGGGTCTTCACCAATGTAAGATTTTTAACAATATTCTACACCCACTACAGTTTGTTGTTTGTTCTCTTCCTTTGTTTGTTCTTCACCAGTGTAAGATTTGTAACAATATTCTACACTCAGTACAGTTTGTTGTTTGTTCTGCTTATTTGTGGCTCTTCACCAATGTAAGATTTGTAACAAAATTTTACACTCAGTACAGTTTTTTGTTTGTTCTCTTCCTTTGTTTGTTCTTCACCAGTGTAAGGTTTGTAACAATATTTTACACTCAGTACAGTTTGTTGTTTGTTCTGCTTATTTGTGGGTCTTCACCAATGTAAGATTTGTAACAATATTCTACACTCACTACAGTTTGTTGTTTGTTCTTCACCATTGTAAGATTTGTAACAATATTCTTAACTCAATACAGTTTGTTGTTTGTTCTGATATTAGTGCACAAAATGCGATTTTTAGCATAATTCTATTTTCACAACGTTTATGTGATAACATTCCATTTTCATTTGTGTGTTGTTTATTATATCCCCAGCCAGGTGTACAACATACTAGTAGGTTCTCCTTTTACTATGATATCGTATCTGAAGGTAGAGAACAAGATATTAGACCTGTGAGAAGCCTGTGTTCAAACTACGGTATTGTGTTGGTATAAAAGTATCAGATTAGTGAGAAAGTTTCATTTTGTTTCCAGTTTTGTTTTTCATGGTGCGAGTTCTTCACCTTGGTAATATATGTGACAGGATTATGTTTACGACACAATATTGTTATATATATATGTGATAAATGTGACGTCATATCTATCTTTTTTTGTGCATATCACTATGTGCTGTAGGAACATCTGTTGTTTTTCTACTGAGCAACTGCAACTTTTATAGAAATTATTACAAGTAAAGATATAGCTATATTATAACCATTTAAACCATGCTTTTTTCGCGTGGTCATGCGAATTATGCAATCAATCCGAATCGGAAACAAGTTTATGTTTATTCTATCGTCGTTAAAACCACAGCTACGAACTGACAGGACTTACAAATTTAGGTGAAAGTTTGCGTTATCTTAAAGTCAAAAGTGGGTGAAGGTTTATGAGAGTGAATCATATAAAACGCAAATTAACTACACTTAACTAATGAATCGCGAAAATATGTGAAGTTAGGCACTAGTGTTAACAATATTTCCAGGTGGTATAAATCAGTGTTGTGTTTGTGATGGAAACTCTTTAATTCAAATAGTTTTATATGCTAGTTTTCTAAGTGGTTAACATAAATGTTTATTTAACTGAAGACTAAATCTGATATACCATTCTAGAAAACTATATTTCAGCTTATTTTGTAACGGATTATGTACAACGATCTACCAAACTGAGAACATTAGACAAAATTAATACCAGTTTCCAACGTCTCTTGGTTTCAAGTCATTTCAGTATACTTTACCAACCTGTTACACTTAATAAGTTTGCTTTCTAGACAACAGCAGTTTCAACCATTAAGATTGCTGGTTCTTTGAAAATATGACAGTTTACTGTAACATTAGTTGTTACAGAAGATATTTATTTTGAAGTTCATTGATATTTAAAAAAGAAATCTACTCCGAATTTCGATAAACATAATAAACAAGCTGGCGTTTCTGTAGAGACAAGTGTTCAAAATAATCCATGGTTCGTATGTGTTTTTGTGTGTGAAAACCGGACCAACTAAACTGTAGTTGACAATGTTGTTGTTGTTTTTGAATTAACCACAAAGCTACACAATGGGCTATCTGTGCCCTGCCCACCAAGGGTATCGAAACCCGGATTTTAGCGTTGTAAGTCCGCAGACATACCGCTGAGCCACTGGTGGGCGTAGTTGACGAAGCTTCACTTGTAAGTTTTCTTATGAGTTTTCCTAAAGGGTGTATACGTTTAGTGATATATATATAGAAACAAATTTATGACAGTATATATATATATATTATGATAAGCTATATCTTCCTTGTTATATATATATTCACTGTCAAAATTGTACGTAAGGGAATTAAAACATAATGATTAATAGAAATGAGACCTAATTAAGAAAGACTTATTTATTAATTGTTTCATATAATCCATGCCTAATTATGAGACATTTAGTAACAAGTGAAAGAACACTTTAAAACACTTAAGTATAACTTTCATCGACTTTTCACACACATTTAATTGTAACAAATGCTCTTGATTCGTGTTACGGTTTTATAGAGATAAGAAACTATTGGAATATTCCAGAATATTATTGTTAGTACTGTATTGGTTTAGCTTTTTTTTAACTAAACTGTATTAAGTCTACACTTTCTGTTGGAAGGGAAACAAGTTGCAAGAAGAATCGAAGTTGACAGGAGCAAACACTCTGTTCGGATTATTTCAATACTTTAGAGTTAGAACTACGTGAACTTTGTTTAAAACTGGGTCTTTTTGTAACTACTCAGTTCAAGTACAGAGAAACACAGACAGCTAATTAATCTCGGAGGATTTCCCTTCACGCTGATCTAATAGAAACCCACCTAGGAATCATTCCCTGTTAGAACCTGCTTATATTCTTTAAAATGCTCAACTGTTTCAACTTAAACATGAACAACTGTTTTAAAACATTGATTTCTGTTCCGTATCATCATTTTCTGTTTCAGTCAAATAAAGAGTGGATTATTAGAACAGCTAGTAAGTTGTTTTGAAGTTAACAAAGTAGGAAAATTAATCTACTATATTATCAAAAGTCACACGATTGTGATTTGGATGGATATTCTTACATTGTAAAAGTAAAAGTAAAGAATGTTTGAGGTTAGGTTGAATGTTCTTCTTCTTACATTGTAGAAGTAAAAGTAAAGAATGTTTGAGGTTAGGTTGAATGTTCTTATTCTTACATTGTAAAAGTAAAAGTAAAGAATGTTTGAGGTTAGGTTGAATGTTCTTATTCTTATATTGTAGAAGTAAAAGTAAAGAATGTTTGAGGTTAAGTTGAATGTTCTTATTCTTACATTGTAGAAGTAAAAGTAAAGAATGTTTGAGGTTAGGTTGAATGTTCTTATTCTTACATTGTAGAAGTAAAAGTAAAGAATGTTTGAGGTTGAATGTTCTTATTCTTACATTGTAGAAGTAAAAGTAAAGAATGTTTGAGGTTAGGTTGAATGTTCTTATTCTTACATTGTAGAAGTAAAAGTAAAGAATGTTTGAGGTTAGGTTGAGTGTTCTTATTCTAACATTGTAAAAGTAAAAGTAAAGAATGTCTGAGGCTGAATGTTATTTCTACACCATTCTCTACTGATCATACATGCGCTGAAACCTCCACAGACAGCCCTTCTAAATGGTCAGCTGGTTTTACCCTTGTCTCAGGAAAGGTCAGTTTTTCTGGTCAGCTCGTTTTCATCATTCTAATAATTGTAATACTAATTTTCCGATAAAAGATTGAACCAAAACAAACGTTCACATTATTCACTGGTTTTAATGAGTGTTTATATTATTTACAATTTTCTGAATTATTTTCGCGTGATTTAATAGTTTTAATGAATGTTAGAACAGTAACACGATGTTAGAACAGTGACATGATGTTAGAACAGTAACACGATGTTAGAACAGTAACATGATGTTAGAACAGTAACATATTGTTAGAACAGTAACACGATGTTAGAACAGTAACACGATGTTAGAACAGTGACATGATGTTAGAACAGTAACACGATGTTAGAACAGTGACATGATGTTAGAACAGTAACATATTGTTAGAACAGTGACATATTGTTAGAACAGTAACATGATGTTAGAACAGTAACATATTGTTAGAACAATAACACGATGTTAGAACAGTGACATGATGTTAGAACAGTAACATATTGTTAGAACAGTAACATATTGTTAGAACAGTAACATATTGCTAGAACAGTAACACGATGTTAGAACAGTAACACGATGTTAGAACAGTAACATATTGTTAGAACAGTAACATATTGTTAGAATAATAACACGATGTTAGAACAGTAACACGATGTTAGAACAGTAACACGATGTTAGAACAGTGACATGATGTTAGAACAGTAACATATTGTTAGAACAGTAACATATTGTTAGAACAGTAACATGGTGTTAGAACAGTAACACGATGTTAGAACAGTAACATATTGTTAGAACAGTAACATATTGTTAGAATAATAACACGATGTTATCCACTCGTTTTACCAGACGTGTGTATTGATGGAACAGATGAAGTTTAGGGACTTATAAAGTTGCAATCCAAGGTTCGAATCAACGTAGTGAACATGGAGCCTGTAGTTAATTGTATAATTGTGCAGAATAATATAACATACAAATTCATATTGAACGAACACATACGGACTTAACTGTAACGCTTCCATTCCTTCCATAAGAAATCCTTTAGTCCATATCCACCATGTCCAATAGTAATTGTTCTCAACTTTAGGTGATTAATCCATTATCCAAAATATATTGCAACGTCTTTTAATGTTATATTTACGTTGTTTCTTAGTTTTCTCTGGATAATGTACTACCTAAAGAGATTATATCACTTACAGTCTAAAGTGTCTACACCACCTACGGTCTAAATACGATAATATTTAATTTGAAAGAACGTTTTCAAAGAAAAGTAGAAAAATACTAACCATTACTACAATATTTTAGCGATGTTTATAAAGGTTTCGTATTAGCTTTACCTACTGTATTTTAACGTTGTTTATAACGGTTTGATATAAGCTTTACCTACTATATTTTAACGTTGTTTATAAAGGTTTGATATCATCTATACCTACTATAATTTAACGTTGTTTATAAAGGTTTGATATTAGCTTTACCTAATATATTTTAGCGTTATTTATAAAGGTTTGATATCAACTATACCTACCGTATTTTAACGTTATTTATAAAGGTTTGATATCAACTATACCTACTGTATTTTAACGGTGTTTATAAAGGTTTGATATAAACTATACCTAATATATTTTTACGTTCTTTATAAAGGTATGATATTAGCTATACCTATTGTATTTTAACGTTGTTTATAAAGGTTTGATATTAGCTTCACCTACTATATTTTAACGTTGTTTATAAAGGTTTGATATTAACTATACCTACTATATTTTAACGTTGTTTATAAAGGTTTGATATCAACTATATCTACTGTATTTTAACGGTGTTTATAAAGGTTTGATATTAACTATACATACTATATTTTTACGTTCTTTATAAAGGTATGATATTAGCTATACCTATTGTATTTTAACGTTGTTTATAAAGGTTTGATATTAGCTTCACCTACTATATTTTAACTTTGATATTAACTATACATACTATATTTTAACGTTGTTTAAAAAGGTTTCATAATAGCTATACCTACTGTATTTTAACGTTATTTATAAAGGTATGATATCAGTTAAATCTACTTATTTTAACGTTGTTTATAAAGGCTATATATCAGCTGTACCTAATATATTTTAACGTTGTTTATAAAGGTTTCGTATTAGCTTTACCTACTCTATTTTAACGTTGTTTATAAATGTTTGATATTAGCTATACCTACTATATTTTAACGTTGTTTATAAAGGTTTGATATTAGCTTTACCTACTATATTTTAACGTTATTCATAAAGGTTTGATATCAGCTGTACCTATTATATTTTAACGTTGTTTATAAAGGTTTGATATTAGCTATACCTACTGTATTTTAACGTTATTTATAAAGGTTTCATATCAGGTGTATCTACTATATTTTAACGTTGTTTATAAAGGTTTGATATTAGCTATACCTACTATATTTTAACGTTATTTATAAAGGTTTGATATCAGCTGTACCTACTATATTTTAACGTATTTATAAAGGATTGATAATAACTATACCTACTATATTTTAACGTTGTTTATAAAGGTTTGATATTAGCTACACCTACTGTATTTTAACGTTGTTTATAAAGGCTTGATATCAACTGTATTTAATATATTTTAAGATTGTTTATAAAGATTCGATATTAGCTATACCTACTGTATTTTAACGTTGTTTATAAAGGTTTGATATCAGCTGTATTTAATATATTTTAAGGTTGTTTATAAAGGTTCGATATTAGCTATTCCTACTGTATTTTAACGTTGTTTATAAAAGTTTGATATCAGCTGTACCTACTATATTTTAACGTTGTTTATAAAGGTTTCGTATAAGCTTTACCTACTGTATTTTAACCTTGTTTATAACGGTTTGATATAAGTTTTAACTACTATATTTTAACGTTATTCATAAAGGTTTGATATTAACTATACCTACTATATTTTAACGTTGTAAATAAAGGTTTGATATCAGCTTTACCTACTATATTTTAACGTTATATATAAAGGTATGATATTAGCTATACCTACTCTATTTTAACGTTGTTTATAAAGGTTTGATATTAGCTATACCTACTGTATTTTAACGTTGTTTATAAAGGTTTGATATCAGGTGTACCTACTATATTTGAACGTTGTTTATAAACGTTTGATATTATCTATATCTACTATATTTTAACGTTATTCATAAAAGATTGATATTAGCTGTACCTACTGTAGTTTAACGTTGTTTATAAAGGTTTCATATCAGCTGTACCTATTATATTTTAACGTTGTTTATAAAGGTTTGATATCAACTATATCTACTGTATTTTAACGGTGTTTATAAAGGTTTGATATTAACTATACATACTATATTTTTACGTTCTTTATAAAGGTATGATATTAGCTATACCTATTGTATTTTAACGTTGTTTATAAAGGTTTGATATTAGCTTCACCTACTATATTTTAACTTTGATATTAACTATACATACCATATTTTAACGTTGTTTAAAAGGGTTTCATATTAGCTATACCTACTGTATTTTAACGTTATTTATAAAGGTATGATATCAGTTAAATCTACTTATTTTAACGTTGTTTATAAAGGCTATATATCAGCTGTACCTAATATATTTTAACGTTGTTTATAAAGGTTTCGTATTAGCTTTACTTACTCTATTTTAACGTTGTTTATAAATGTTTGATATTAGCTATACCTACTATATTTTAACGTTGTTTATAAAGGTTTGATATTAGCTTTACCTACTATATTTTAACGTTATTCATAAAGGTTTGATATCAGCTGTACCTATTATATTTTAACGTTGTTTATAAAGGTTTGATATTAGCTATACCTACTGTATTTTAACGTTATTTATAAAGGTTTGATATCAGGTGTATCTACTATATTTTAACGTTGTTTATAAAGGTTTGATATTAGCTATACCTACTGTATTTTAACGTTGTTTATAAAGGCTTGATATTAACTGTATTTAATATATTTTAAGGTTGTTTATAAAGATTCGATATTAGCTATACCTACCGTATTTTAACGTTGTTTATAAAGGTTTGATATCAGCTGTATTTAATATATTTTAAGGTTGTTTATAAAGGTTCGATATTAGCTATTCCTACTGTATTTTAACGTTCTTTATAAAAGTTTGATATCAGCTGTACCTACTATAATTTAACGTTGTTTATAAAGGTTTCGTATAAGCTTTACCTGCTGTATTTTAACCTTGTTTATAACGGTTTGATATAAGCTTTACCTACTATATTTTAACGTTGTTTATAAAGGTTTGATATTAGCTTTACCTACTATATTTTAACGTTGTTTATAAAGGTTTGATATTAGCTATACCTACTGTATTTTAACGTTATTTATAAAGGTTTGATATCAGGTGTATCTACTATATTTTAACGTTATTTATAAAGGTTTGATATCAGCTGTACCTACTATATTTTAACGTATTTATAAAGGATTGATAATAATTATACTTACTATATTTTAACGTTGTTTATAAAGGTTTGATATTAGCTATACCTACTGTATTTTAACGTTGTTTATAAAGGTTTGATATCAGCTGTATTTAATATATTTTAAGGTTGTTTATAAAGGTTCGATATTAGCTCTTCCTACTGTATTTTAACGTTGTTTATAAAAGTTTGATATCAGCTGTACCTACTATATTTTAACGTTGTTTATAAAGGTTTCGTATAAGCTTTACCTACTGTATTTTAACCTTGTTTATAACGGTTTGATATAAGCTTTAACTACTATATTTTAACGTTATTCATAAAGGTTTGATATTAACTATACCTACTATATTTTAACGTTGTAAATAAAGGTTTGATATCAGCTTTACCTACTATATTTTAACGTTATTTATAAAGGTATGATATTAGCTATACCTACTCTATTTTAACGTTGTTTATAAAGGCTGATAATAGCTATACCTACTGTATTTTAACGTTCTTTATAAAGGTTTGATATCAGGTGTACCTACTGTATTTTAACGTTGTTTATGAAGGTTTGATATCAGATGTACCTATTATATTTTAACGTTGTTTATAAAGGTTTGATATTAGCTATACCTACTGTATTTTAACGTTGTTTATAAAGGTTTGATATCAGGTGTACCTACTATATTTGAACGTTGTTTATAAAGGTTTGATATTATCTATATCTACTATATTTTAACGTTATTCATAAAAGATTGATATTAGCTGTACCTACTGTAGTTTAACGTTGTTTACAAAGGTTTCATATCAACTGTACCTACTATATTTTAACGTTGTTTATAAAGGTTTGATATTAACTATACCTGCTATATTTTAACGTTGTAAATAAAGGTTTGATATCATCTTTACCTACTGTATTTTAACCTTGTTTATAACGGTTTGATATAAGCTATACCTACTCTATTTTAACGTTGTTTATAAAGGCTTGATATCAACTGTATTTAATATATTTTAAGGTTGTTTATAAAGGTTTGATATTAGCTATACCTACTGTATTTTAACGTTGTTTATAATGGTTTGATAATAGCTAAACCTACTGTATTTTAACGTTCTTTATAAAAGTTTGATATTAGCTATACCTACTGTATTTTAACGTTGTTTATAAAGGTTTGATATGAGGTGTACCTACTATATTTGAACGTTGTTTATAAAGGTTTGATATTATCTATATCTACTATATTTTAACGTTATTCATAAAAGATTGATATTAGCTATACCTACTGTAGTTTAACGTTGTTTATAAAGGTTTGATATCAGCTCTACCTACTATATTTTAACGTATTTATAAAAGATTGATAATAACTATACCTACTATATTTTAACGTTGTTTATAAAGGTTTGATATTAGCTATACCTACTCTATTTTAACGTTGTTTATACAGGCTTGATATCAACTGTATTTAATATATTTTAAGGTTGTTTATAAAGGTTCGATATTAGCTTTACCTACTGTATTTTAACGTTGTTTATAAAAGTTTGATATCAGCTGTACCTACTATATTTTAACGTTGTTTATAAAGGTTTCGTATAAGCTTTACCTACTGTATTTTAACCTTGTTTATAACGGCTTGATATAAGCTTTACCTACTATATTTTAACGTTATTCATAAAGGTTTGATATTAACTATACCTACTATATTTTAACGTTGTAAATAAAGGTTTGATATTAGCTTTACCTACTATATTTTAACGTTATTTATAAAGGTATGATATTAGCTATACCTACTCTATTTTAACGTTGTTTATAAAGGCTTGATATCAGCTGTATTTAATATATTTGAAGGTTGTTTATAAAGGTTCGATATAAGCTATACCTATTATATTTTAACGTTGTTTATAAAGGTTTGATAATAGCTATACCTACTGTATTTTAAAGTTGTTTATAAAGGTTTGATATCAGGTGTACCTATTATATTTTAACGTTGTTTATAAAGGTTTGATATTAGCTATACCTACTGTATTTTAACGTTGTTTATAAAGGTTTGATATCAGATGTACCTATTATATTTTAACGTTGTTTATAAAGGTTTGATATTAGCTATACCTACTGTATTTTAACGTTGTTTATAAAGGTTTGATATCAAGTGTACCTACTATATTTGAACGTTGTTTATAAAGGTTTGATATTATCTATATCTACTATATTTTAACGTTATTCATAAAAGATTGATATTAGCTAAAACCTACTGTAGTTTAACGTTGTTTATAAAGGTTTCATATCAGCTGTACCTACTATATTTTAACGTTGTTTATAAAGGTTTGATATTAACTATACCTGCTATATTTTAACGTTGTAAATAAAGGTTTGATATCATCTTTACCTACTCTATTTTAACGTTGTTTATAAAGGCTTGATATCAACTGTATTTAATATATTTTAAGGTTGTTTATAAAGGCTCGATATTAGCTATACCTACTGTATTTTAACGTTGTTTATAAAGGTTTCATATCAGCTGTACCTACTATATTTTAACGTTATTCATAAAAGATTGATATTAGCTAAAACCTACTGTAGTTTAACTTTGTTTATAACGGTTTGATATAAGCTATACCTACTCTATTTTAACGTTGTTTATAAAGGCTTGATATCAACTGTATTTAATATATTTTAAGGTTGTTTATAAAGGCTCGATATTAGCTATACATACTGTATTTTAACGTTGTTTATAAAGGTTTGATATCAGCTGTATTTCATATATTTTAAGGTTGTTTATAAAGGTTCGATATTAGCTATTCCTACTGTATTTTAACGTTGTTTATAAAAGTTTGATATCAGCTGTACCTACTATATTTTTACGTTCTTTATAAAGGTATGATATTAGCTATACCTACTGTATTTTAACGTTGTTTATAAAGGTTTGATATTACGTATACCTAATATATTTTAACATTGTTTATAAAATTATGATATTAGCTATACCTAATGTATTTTAACGTTAATTATAAAGGTTTGATATCAGCTGTACCTACTATATTTTAACGTTGTTTATAAAGGTTTGATATTAGCTATACCTACTATATTTTAAAGTTGTTTATAAAGTTTTGATATTAATTATACCTACTATATTTTAACGTTATTTATAAAGGTATGATATCAGTTAAATCTACTTATTTTAACGATGTTTATAAAGGCTATATATCAGCTGTACCTAATATATTTTAACGTTGTTTATAAAGGTTTCGTATTAGCTTTACCTACTGTATTTTAACGTTGTTTATAAATGTTTCATATTAGCTATACCTACTATATTTTAACGTTGTTTATAAAGGTTTGATATTAGCTTTACCTACTATATTTTAACGTTATTCATAAAGGTTTGATATCAGCTGTACCTATTATATTTTAACGTTGTTTATAAAGGTTTGATATTAGCTATACCTACTATATTTTAACGTTGTTTATAAAGGCTTGATATCAACTGTATTTAATATATTTTAAGGTTGTTTATAAAGATTCGATATTAGCTATACCTACTGTATTTTAACGTTGTTTATAAAGGTTTGATATCAGCTGTATTTAATATATTTTAAGGTTGTTTATAAAGGTTAGATATTAGCTATTCCTACTGTATTTTAACGTTGTTTATAAAAGTTTGATATCAGCTGTGCCTACTATATTTTAACGTTGTTTATAAAGGTTTCGTATAAGCTTTACCTACTGTATTTTAACCTTGTTTATAACGGTTTGATATAAGCTTTACCTACTATATTTTAACGTTATTCATAAAGGTTTGATATTAACTATACCTACTATATTTTAACGTTGTAAATAAAGGTTTGATATCAGCTTTACCTACTATATTTTAACGTTATTTATAAAGGTATGATATTAGCTATACCTACTCTATTTTAACGTTGTTTATAAAGGCTTGATATCAGCTGTATTTAATATATTTGAAGGTTGTTTATAAAAGTTCGATATTACCTATAACTATTATATTTTAACCTTGTTTATAATGGTTTGATATCAGCTGTATTTAATATATTTTAAGGTTGTTTATAAAGGTTCGATATTAGCTATTCCTACTGTATTTTAACGTTGTTTATAAAAGTTTGATATCAGCTGTGCCTACTATATTTTAACGTTGTTTATAAAGGTTTCGTATAAGCTTTACCTACTGTATTTTAACCTTGTTTATAACGGTTTGATATAAGCTTTACCTACTATATTTTAACGTTATTCATAAAGGTTTGATATTAACTATACCTACTATATTTTAACGTTGTAAATAAAGGTTTGATATCAGCTTTACCTACTATATTTTAACGTTATTTATAAAGGTATGATATTAGCTATACCTACTCTATTTTAACGTTGTTTATAAAGGCTTGATATCAGCTGTATTTAATATATTTGAAGGTTGTTTATAAAGGTTCGATATTAGCCCAACCTATTATATTTTAACGTTGTTTATAATGGTTTGATAATAGCTATACCTACTGTATTTTAACGTTCTTTATAAAGGTTTGATATCAGGTGTACCTATTATATTTTAACGTTGTTTATAAAGGTTTGATATTAGCTATACCTACTGTATTTTAACGTTGTTTATAAAGGTTTGATATCAGATGTACCTATTATATTTTAACGTTGTTTATAAAGGTTTGATATTAGCTATACCTACTGTATTTTAACGTTGTTTATAAAGGTTTGATATGAGGTGTACCTACTATATTTGAACGTTGTTTATAAAGGTTTGATATTATCTATATCTACTATATTTTAACGTTATTCATAAAAGATTGATATTAGCTATACCTACTGTAGTTTAACGTTGTTTATAAAGGTTTGATATCAGCTCTACTTACTATATTTTAACGTATTTATAAAGGATTGATAATAACTATATTTACTATATTTTAACGTTGTTTATAAAGGTTTGATATTAGCTATACCTACTGTATTTTAACGTTGTTTATAAAGGCTTGATATCAACTGTATTTAATATATTTTAAGGTTGTTTATAAAGATTCGATATTAGCTATACCTACTGTATTTTAACGTTGTTTATAAAGGTTTGATATCAGCTGTATTTAATATATTTTAACGTTATTCATAAAGGTTTGATATTAACTATACCTACTATATTTTAACGTTGTAAATAAAGGTTTGATATCAGCTTTATCTACTATATTTTAACGTTATTTATAAAGGTATGATATTAGCTATACCTACTCTATTTTAACGTTGTTTATAAAGGCTTGATATCAGCTGTATTTAATATATTTGAAGGTTGTTTATAAAGGTTCGATATTAGCTATACCTATTATATTTTAACGTTGTTTATAAAGGTTTGATAATAGCTATACCTACTGTATTTTAACGTTCTTTATAATGGTTTGATATCAGGTGTACCTATTATATTTTAACGTTGTTTATAAAGGTTTGATATTAGCTATACCTACTGTATTTTAACGTTGTTTATAAAGGTTTGATATCAGATGTACCTATTATATTTTAACGTTGTTTATAAAGGTTTGATATTAGCTATACCTACTGTATTTTAACGTTGTTTATAAAGGTTTGATATCAGGTGTACCTACTATATTTGAACGTTGTTTATAAAGGTTTGATATTATCTATATCTACTATATTTTAACGTTATTCATAAAAGATTGATATTAGCTAAAACCTACTGTAGTTTAACGTTGTTTATAAAGGTTTCATATCAGCTGTACCTACTATATTTTAACGTTGTTTATAAAGGTTTGATATTAACTATACCTGCTATATTTTAACGTTGTAAATAAAGGTTTGATATCATCTTTACCTACTGTATTTTAACCTTGTTTATAACGGTTTGATATAAGCTATACCTACTCTATTTTAACGTTGTTTATAAAGGCTTGATACCAACTGTATTTAATATATTTTAAGGTTGTTTATAAAGGTTCGATATTAGCTATACCTACTGTATTTTAACGTTGTTTATAAAGGTTTGATATCAGCTGTATTTAATATATTTTAAGGTTGTTTATAAAGGTTCGATATTAGCTATTCCTACTGTATTTTAACGTTGTTTATAAAAGTTTGATATCAGCTGTACCTACTATATTTTTACGTTCTTTATAAAGGTATGATATTAGCTATACCTATTGTATTTTAACGTTGTTTATAAAGGTTTGATATTAGCTTCAACTACTATATTTTAACTTTGATATTAACTATACATACTATATTTTAACGTTGTTTAAAAAGGTTTCATAATAGCTATACCTACTGTATTTTAACATTGTTTATAAAGGTTTGATATTACGTATACCTAATATATTTTAACATTGTTTATAAAATTATGATATTAGCTATACCTAATGTATTTTAACGTTAATTATAATGGTTTGATATCAGCTGTACCTACTATATTTTAACGTTGTTTATAAAGGTTTGATATTAGCTATACCTACTGTATTTTAAAGTTGTTTATAAAGTTTTGATATTAATTATACCTTCTATATTTTAACGTTATTTATAAAGGTATGATATCAGTTAAATCTACTTATTTTGACGTTGTTTATAAAGGCTATATATCAGCTGTACCTAATATATTTTTACGTTGTTTATAAAGGTTTCGTATTAGCTTTATCTACTGTATTTTAACGTTGTTTATTAATGTTTGATATTAGCTATACCTACTATATTTTAACGTTGTTTATAAAGGTTTGATATTAGCGTTACCTACTATATTTTAACGTTATTCATAAAGGTTTGATATCAGCTGTACCTATTATATTTTAACGTTGTTTATAAAGGTTTGATATTAGCTATACCTACTATATTTTAACGTTGTTTATAAAGGCTTGATATCAACTGTATTTAATATATTTTAAGGTTGTTTATAAAGATTCGATATTAGCTATACCTACTGTATTTTAACGTTGTTTATAAAGGTTTGATATCAGCTGTATTTAATATATTTTAATGTTGTTTATAAAGGTTAGATATTAGCTATTCCTACTGTATTTTAACGTTGTTTATAAAAGTTTGATATCAGCTGTGCCTACTATATTTTAACGTTGTTTATAAAGGTTTCGTATAAGCTTTACCTACTGTATTTTAACCTTGTTTATAACGGTTTGATATAAGCTTTACCTACTATATTTTAACGTTATTCATAAAGGTTTGATATTAACTATACCTACTATATTTTAACGTTGTAAATAAAGGTTTGATATCAGCTTTACCTACTATATTTTAACGTTATTTATAAAGGTATGATATTAGCTATACCTACTCTATTGTAACGTTGTTTATAAAGGCTTGATATCAGCTGTATTTAATATATTTGAAGGTTGTTTATAAAAGTTCGATATTACCTATAACTATTATATTTTAACGTTGTTTATAATGGTTTGATATCAGCTGTATTTAATATATTTTAAGGTTGTTTATAAAGGTTCGATATTAGCTATTCCTACTGTATTTTAACGTTGTTTATAAAAGTTTGATATCAGCTGTGCCTACTATATTTTAACGTTGTTTATAAAGGTTTCGTATAAGCTTTACCTACTGTATTTTAACCTTGTTTATAACGGTTTGATATAAGCTTTACCTACTATATTTTAACGTTATTCATAAAGGTTTGATATTAACTATACCTACTATATTTTAACGTTGTAAATAAAGGTTTGATATCAGCTTTACCTACTATATTTTAACGTTATTTATAAAGGTATGATATTAGCTATACCTACTCTATTTTAACGTTGTTTATAAAGGCTTGATATCAGCTGTATTTAATATATTTGAAGGTTGTTTATAAAGGTTCGATATTAGCCCAACCTATTATATTTTAACGTTGTTTATAATGGTTTGATAATAGCTATACCTACTGTATTTTAACGTTCTTTATAAAGGTTTGATATCAGGTGTACCTATTATATTTTAACGTTGTTTATAAAGGTTTGATATTAGCTATACCTACTGTATTTTAACGTTGTTTATAAAGGTTTGATATCAGATGTACCTATTATATTTTAACGTTGTTTATAAAGGTTTGATATTAGCTATACCTACTGTATTTTAACGTTGTTTATAAAGGTTTGATATGAGGTGTACCTACTATATTTGAACGTTGTTTATAAAGGTTTGATATTATCTATATCTACTATATTTTAACGTTATTCATAAAAGATTGATATTAGCTATACCTACTGTAGTTTAACGTTGTTTATAAAGGTTTGATATCAGCTCTACTTACTATATTTTAACGTATTTATAAAGGATTGATAATAACTATATTTACTATATTTTAACGTTGTTTATAAAGGTTTGATATTAGCTATACCTACTGTATTTTAACGTTGTTTATAAAGGCTTGATATCAACTGTATTTAATATATTTTAAGGTTGTTTATAAAGATTCGATATTAGCTATACCTACTGTATTTTAACGTTGTTTATAAAGGTTTGATATCAGCTGTATTTAATATATTTTAACGTTATTCATAAAGGTTTGATATTAACTATACCTACTATATTTTAACGTTGTAAATAAAGGTTTGATATCAGCTTTATCTACTATATTTTAACGTTATTTATAAAGGTATGATATTAGCTATACCTACTCTATTTTAACGTTGTTTATAAAGGCTTGATATCAGCTGTATTTAATATATTTGAAGGTTGTTTATAAAGGTTCGATATTAGCTATACCTATTATATTTTAACGTTGTTTATAAAGGTTTGATAATAGCTATACCTACTGTATTTTAACGTTCTTTATAAAGGTTTGATATCAGGTGTACCTATTATATTTTAACGTTGTTTATAAAGGTTTGATATTAGCTATACCTACTGTATTTTAACGTTGTTTATAAAGGTTTGATATCAGATGTACCTATTATATTTTAACGTTGTTTATAAAGGTTTGATATTAGCTATACCTACTGTATTTTAACGTTGTTTATAAAGGTTTGATATCAGGTGTACCTACTATATTTGAACGTTGTTTATAAAGGTTTGATATTATCTATATCTACTATATTTTAACGTTATTCATAAAAGATTGATATTAGCTAAAACCTACTGTAGTTTAACGTTGTTTATAAAGGTTTCATATCAGCTGTACCTACTATATTTTAACGTTGTTTATAAAGGTTTGATATTAACTATACCTGCTATATTTTAACGTTGTAAATAAAGGTTTGATATCATCTTTACCTACTGTATTTTAACCTTGTTTATAACGGTTTGATATAAGCTATACCTACTCTATTTTAACGTTGTTTATAAAGGCTTGATACCAACTGTATTTAATATATTTTAAGGTTGTTTATAAAGGTTCGATATTAGCTATACCTACTGTATTTTAACGTTGTTTATAAAGGTTTGATATCAGCTGTATTTAATATATTTTAAGGTTGTTTATAAAGGTTCGATATTAGCTATTCCTACTGTATTTTAACGTTGTTTATAAAAGTTTGATATCAGCTGTACCTACTATATTTTTACGTTCTTTATAAAGGTATGATATTAGCTATACCTATTGTATTTTAACGTTGTTTATAAAGGTTTGATATTAGCTTCACCTACTATATTTTAACTTTGATATTAACTATACATACTATATTTTAACGTTGTTTAAAAGGTTTCATAATAGCTATACCTACTGTATTTTAACATTGTTTATAAAGGTTTGATATTACGTATACCTAATATATTTTAACATTGTTTATAAAATTATGATATTAGCTATACCTAATGTATTTTAACGTTAATTATAATGGTTTGATATCAGCTGTACCTACTATATTTTAACGTTGTTTATAAAGGTTTGATATTAGCTATACCTACTGTATTTTAAAGTTGTTTATAAAGTTTTGATATTAATTATACCTTCTATATTTTAACGTTATTTATAAAGGTATGATATCAGTTAAATCTACTTATTTTGACGTTGTTTATAAAGGCTATATATCAGCTGTACCTAATATATTTTTTACGTTGTTTATAAAGGTTTCGTATTAGCTTTATCTACTGTATTTTAACGTTGTTTATTAATGTTTGATATTAGCTATACCTACTATATTTTAACGTTGTTTATAAAGGTTTGATATTAGCGTTACCTACTATATTTTAACGTTATTCATAAAGGTTTGATATCAGCTGTACCTTTTATATTTTAACGTTGTTTATAAAGGTTTGATATTAGCTATACCTACTATATTTTAACGTTATTTATAAAGGTTTGATATCAGCTCTACCTACTATATTTTTACGTATTTATAAAGGATTGATAATAACTATACCTACTATATTTTAACTTTGTTTATAAAGGTTTGATATTAGCTATACCTACTGTATTTTAACGTTGTTTATAAAGGCTTGATATCAACTGTATTTAATATATTTTAAGGTTGTTTATAAAGATTCGATATTAGCTATACCTACTGTATTTTAACGTTGTTTATAAAGGTTTGATATCAGCTGTATTTAATATATTTTAACGTTATTCATAAAGGTTTGATATTAACTATAACTACTATATTTTAACGTTGTAAATAAAGGTTTGATATCAGCTTTACCTACTATATTTTAACGTTATTTATAAAGGTATGATATTAGCTATACCTACTCTATTTTAACGTTGTTTATAAAGGCTTGATATCAGCTGTATTTAATATATTTGAAGGTTGTTTATAAAGGTTCGATATTAGCTATACCTATTATATTTTAACGTTGTTTATAAAGGTTTGATAATAACTATACCTACTGTATTTTAACGTTCTTTATAAAGGTTTGATATCAGGTGTACCTATTATATTTTAAAGTTGTTTATAAAGGTTTGATATTAGCTATACCTACTGTATTTTAACGTTGTTTATAAAGGTTTGATATCAGATGTACCTATTATATTTTAACGTTGTTTATAAAGGTTTGATATTAGCTATACCTACTGTATTTTAACGTTGTTTATAAAGGTTTGATATGAGGTGTACCTACTATATTTGAACGTTGTTTATAAAGGTTTGATATTATCTATATCTACTATATTTTAACGTTATTCATAAAAGATTGATATTAGCTATACCTACTGTAGTTTAACGTTGTTTATAAAGGTTTCATATCAGCTGTACCTACTATATTTTAACGTTGTTTATAAAGGTTTGTTATTAACTATACCTGCTATATTTTAAGGTTGTTTATAAAGGTTCGATATCAGCTATACCTACTGTATTTTAACGTTGTTTATAAAGGTTTGATATCAGATGTATTTAATATATTTTAAGGTTGTTATAAAGGTTCGATATTAGCTATACCTAATGTATTTTAACTTTGATTATAAAGGTTTGATATTAGCTATAACTACTGTATTTTAACGTTGTTTATAAAGGTTCGATATTAGCTATACCTACTGTATTTTAACATTGTTTATAAAGGTTCGATATTAGCTATACCTACTGTATTTTAACGTTGTTTATAAAGGTTCGATATTAGCTGTACCTAGTATATTTAACATTATACGCACACACCTGGACAGAAAGCAAAATCAACCAACTAAAGTAAATACAGCTCTCGAATCAAAAAACCACGAAACCATATACTGCTGTATACCATATATTGCTGACATCAGCAAACAAATAACCAACATTTGGCAAAAAGTACTAACAAAATATGACATTCCAGTTAATACCAAATTTATTCAAAAACCAGGCACAAAACTGAGTTCTATACTATGTAAATACTACACTGACAAACACCACACCAACATTATTTATAAAATACAATGTGATAACTGCCACGACTTTTATATTGGAGAAACAAGTAGAAAAATGGAAACCAGATTCAAAGAACATAAAAAGTCACCTCCACACGTTTTCGAACACTGCAAGTCAAATAAACACAACATAACCATAGAAAACACTCAAGTACTAAATAAAGAAACAAACATAAACAAACGCAAAATTAAAGAAGCCTTACTTATACAACAACTTAAACCCAAAATAAACCAATATAAAGGAACGCCTTTATACCTATATTAATATAATAAGATAAATAAAATAATATATTCAAACATCTAATACCGCCCTCTACATTTCGACACACAGTTACACAACCCCTTTCAAACATGTGGTCAGCTTCCGGTCAGTTACCTCTTTCTTTGTGAACCTGACGATGACCGAAGAAGGTCGAAACGTTGTTCGCTCTTCTATGTAAAATATTTTCTCAACCCAAAAGAGCCGTTTTTGCATGTAAAGTTGTTCATAAAAGTTTGATATTACCTATACCTACACTATTTTACCGTTTTTATAAAGGTTTGATATTAGCTGTACCTACTATATTTTAACGTTGTTTATAAAGGTTTGATATTATCTATACCTACTGTATTTTAACGTTGTTTATAAAAGTAAGTGGTTTATTGGTTTATATGCTCTATATACATTGTACAGGTATATATGTTGTTGTTTTCTCTCGTGTTGCTTCATACTTGAGTCTATACCGCGTACGAGCTGCTAGAGCGTGAAATGTCTAATTACATCAGTTGGTCAGTAGAATTTCGCCACACACGTGTCTACACACACAATAAAACAAGTCATTTTCTCCACCAAATCACCACGCGTCTGATTTTGCAGTTTCTTAACGCTTCACTCTACATTATGGAAGTGGTTGACATCCGTGGCCGGATACAAAACTCCTAAAAATCTCTGTCTTAATTTTTATCCTTTGTTTCGTTGTTTAACATATGCCGGCCGTTGATCGCCTCTGTTTCCGTTTTGTCTTTCCCTGCAGAGAAAAGTACCAGTCTTCGTAGTTTTCTAATCTACAGTGTTAGAACAAAGCCGGATACTGGTCTGTGATCTCCGAGATATACGAGTGCAAATGGTCTCATAACTTGATATACGTAAAACGGAAGTGGACGTAATTGTTTCAAATATGGAGTACAATGACTGACGTTTTCTGTATCTAGTGTATCCTTCGATTATATTTTGTTGCTGACGTAGTAGTGATACACGTAATATTATACAAAATGATAAAATAAATACCTTATCTGTTTTACTAATTTCTCACGTCATTCAAGATAAACAGATAAACAACAGCATAGATAAATAAAAACACAAAGAATAAATATAGATACCTTGATCGAAAAATTGTATAACTGACAGATTCATAGGTAAATAGACAAACAGATATATAGATATGTAATATATGAATAAAATAGGCAAAGACACAGAGGGACAGATATTGATTATGATACAATGTTTGTGATTTCAACCAATTCATACTAATGTAGGACAATATTATTTGTCAAAAATTACAAAAGACATTTAAAAGTAACTGTGTCACAGATATGTGAGCAGTGTTTTGTTTTCTGACACTTTAAAAACATTCATCAGAATAATATTACATGGAAAAGATTAAAACAAATAACATGGCGCATGTTTTGAATATTTTACATATATATATGTGTTCAAAATATCCTATATGTGCGTTCAATAGGTTTGACTACATTTCGCCATGTCCTGTCACGTTCTACCCGACTATTGTGCATCTTAATAATAATTATCCAGTGTATTTCCAACTGAAAAAGAAATCGTAGTATGGACGTCCTATCCAAAGCATACCACTCTTCCCTGTATGGTGTTAATAATACACATACTGAAGAAAAACGGTTTATCAGCTTTAATTTCAACAGCCCAATCACACTCACACACAAAATCCCTAGGCGAAACTGACGGCTTGAGGTGTGTAAATGTTGAAAGGATTTGTTGTGGAAGAAACTTGATCACATGTCAATTATGTTGTTGTGTTTTTTTTTTAGTATTCTTGATAGTTATGTTTGTGAACCACCCACTTTGGTTATCATGACTTGTGTTTTTCTGGATTTTTCTAGAACTACATCCGCTTTCTCTTTACTATACCATTGAGTGCAAGAGCTATTTTCATCTTAGAAATTCTAGATGTTTGATACAAACACAGCTCTAGGGTTCAAGTGTATGAATATACTTATTGTTCAATATTCTGACCAAGTGAGTTATGTTGTACTTACTCTTATCTTTACCACATGGAACAAAAATATCGTGTCGAACCTTTCCAGGTGTTCATTATGTTTACACACTGATTGACATGGTATGTGACACACTGATTGACATAATATGTCGAAACACTGATTGACATGTTATGTTGACACACTGATTGACATGGTATGTGACACACTGATTGACATGGTATGTTGACACACTGATGGACATGGTATGTGACACACTGATTGACATGGTATGTGATAACATAATTGGCCAGGGATAAACTGGCGAACTAAGAGACTTAAACACTTAAATCTGGAGTTCGATACAGGCTGTTTCCATGAATTACAGGAAGATACCAAAAAATTTTCTTCTTGTAAAATCAGTATTTATTTTGAACTTATTTTTAGTTTTGAAGTTTCTCAGTTATCTGGTGCTCGTGAGAACGTTGCACCGTCTTTCCGCTAGCCGACAATGTCTGTAAGACAAATACTGTCAGTTTCTTACCAGTTGTGTTTCATCTTCTACATGTTTAGTTCTACAAAAACTCGTGCCGAGAGAAAAAATCTGAAATCAGTTGCTTCAGTAGATACGGTTGTCGTTTTTTACAGTAATAAAAGCTGTGTTCGTGGTGTCACTACAGTTACTCCTAGACCTAAGCTCGTTCTATATATACAGTCGGTACTGTCCCATAAAACCTATACTATCGAATCTATTCTTTAGATGGCCTATCCTACATCTGTCTAAACTTTAATCAGTTCTATGGTGTAGCATATGCTGATAAACAAACAGAGATGTATAAGACGGTGGACTAAATACAAAATATTTTATGTATAATGTTCGAACGATTTGGAATACCAGTAATTAATTTAGTTATTAAATGACTTGGGAAACAGAAAAATAAAACAAGTACATTAATATAATCAGGTTTGCAGGTCTTCAAGTGGTTTTATTTGGTTCGATTTGAACTTCGCGCAAAGCTACACGAGGGCTATCTGTGCTAGCCGTCCCTCATTTAGCAGCATAAGACAAGAGGGAAGGCAGCTAGTCATCACCATTCAATGCCAACTCTTGGGCTACTCCTTTATCAACGAATATTGGGATTGGCTGTCATATTATAATGCCCCTACGGCTGAAAAAACGAGCATATTTGGTATGACGGGGTCCTCAAGTGTAAGGCAGTCTTCAGCTATGTGTGCATGGTTTCTTATAGTAAAACCACATAGGACTATATTGTGTCCATCGAAGTTAATTTGTCCTCTGATTCCGTTGGTTTAAGTCCGAAGACTTACCTCTGGCTCACCACGTAATATAAAAAGTAACCACCAGATGGTGAGAGTAACACGTAATATCAAAAGCAACCACCAGATGGTGAGAGTAACACATAATATCAAAAGTGACCACCAGATGGTGAGGGTAACACGCAATATCAAAAGTAACCATCAGATGGTGAGGGTGACACGTAATATCAAAAGTAACCACCAGATGGTGAGGGTGACACGTAATATCAAAAGTAACCACCAGATGGTGAGGGTGACACGTGATATCAAAAGTAACCACCAGATTGTAAGGGTTACACGTAATATGAAATGTAACCACCAGATGGTGAGGATGACATGTAGTATCTAAAGTAACCATCAGATGTGTCATGTAATATCAAAAGTAACCACCAGATTGTAAGGGTTACACGTAATGTGAAATGTAACCACCAGATACTGAGGGTGACAAAGTAGAACCAAGGAAGAAATACTGAAATAATTTTATAAAAAACTCTCAAGTCAGAGTCCATTCTTTATTCTACCTTACTGAGAAGGAGCCTTCCTGGGGCGTATAACTCTAAAAGTCAGGTTAGAAGAGCAGTGTTGAGAATAGCTCTGTATGCTATTCTTATAAAGTAATAATCCAAAACATGATATAATCATGCCGTGGATAAGTAATTATGTTTAACATTGTAGAAGATTTTCACTTATCTATAAAGAAATCTATTAATATAATTATGTGACGTTCTACAGTAATATTTTAACATCGTTTAAAACAGTTGATTTTTGGAACATGTGAGATTATCACGAAACAACTTTAATTAGTAATTAACACATATGTGTTTAATTAAAAACTTACGGGTTTCATTGGTGGTTAACAAATATTTTGTTTTATCATTGGCTGTAGCTGATTTATTTTGTGTTCAGTATTAGTAGCTACAGTTTGTTGAACATACTAGTGCAGCAAAAATAATTATATGAAGTGAATAATACCACTCGAAAGTTAAAAACAAATTACTTTGAATAAGGTGTGTCTGGTTTACCTAAACAAAAGTGAGAAAATGAATTTATTTTTTTTATTGCTAGCTCAGTATTTACTTATTATTAATTAATTATTATTTATTTTTGTTAAATTATAAACCTGACAACATTCAAATGCAGCTTCTGTTTAGGATATTAAATGTTCTTAACTAGGAATATTTGTCTTTGTTCTTGCTTGATTACTGTAAACAATTACATCGATATTTTGACAACAGAGTTTTTGGTGAACTATTTAATTTGTGGGCTTGTTTAATTTTTTAAATATTAAAAGTTGTACAAAAGATGGTGAAACATGTATTCCAGATATTTCTTGCTACTTGAAAATATGAAATCTACTCACTAGTGGACAGTTTACAAATGAGTGTAAGTCTGTCTGATCCGTCATCTTCATCTCAGAGTCTGTTTCTGTTTTCCACCTCTTAACAGAACATTTTCTCGGCGCACTGATATAGCTTCCACGTCTGTGGTTTGGTTTGGTTTGAATTTTGCACAAAGCCACACGACGGTTATCTGCGCTAACCGTCCCTAATTTAGCAGTGTAAGACTATAGGGAAGGCAGCTAGTCATCACCACCCACCGCCAACTCTTGGGCTACTCTTTTATCAATGAATAGTGGGATTGACCGTCACATTATAACGCCTCCACGGCTGGAAGTGACAGTCTACGTATAACTGTTCACAGCTCGACCGCTGATACGTACAATCAGTTTACACGTTTGGTCTATTATAATAAACAGACGACTAGCGATAACACGTTGGGACATAAAAAACAGAACAGATGGCGCAACCGTCTAGAAAGTAAATTAAAATTCCATTTTTGTTTTTGTATGAAAATTGTATGTTTTTTCTTCTGCTCTACACCTTATTACTTAAGCTCGGTAAAACCACGATAAAAATAACACCTTTATATTTGTCTCACACTTAGATCAGAGGAATTTAATTTAAAAAAATATATAAAGTAATTTTTTTAACCTTGTCACTTGACGTTCCAGCCAGACGAAGCATGAATCAAATTTGTTAACCTTGTCACTGACGTTCCAGCCAGACGAAGCATGAATCAATGTGTGGGAGACAAATTATTTTCTCAGCAACAGTTCCTTCTGTTAGGGTTAGTTTAATGACTTACAACGTTAAAATCAAGGATTCCAGGGACATAACTGATAGTCAAATGTGGCATTGTTCTATATCAAATAAATAATTCTTAGGAAACAAAAATAGCAAAACATAAGGTGCATTCTTTACTCATAATTTATTACTCGATGTTTATCACCTTTAGAACAACTTAGGCTTAACAACATAAATTCTTGTACTGCTGAAAATTTCAAATTACTCTACATTTTCTTACTGCTTTTCAGACTTCTTAATAATACGTGAAAATGTTTTTAAGCTAACGTTTACTCCGTGAGAATTGAGAAATGTATGTTTTGTCTTTTGTACATTAGTTTGGGAAAGTAAGTAATGTGTGGTCATTTTTTAATGGATCGTCGTAACTAATGTAAATAGAATCAGGAAACCTCAGCTAAAATTAGAAGATTTTAAAGAATATATCAAGATATTTAATTTGTTGGCTTTCGACTTTTTAAACTCAAAATGTCAGTTTATAGGATCTCTTTCTACATTATTTTAGTAAAACAAATCTTATTTCTATATTTATTGGTTCGGTTTGTCTGTTTTGAATTTCGCGCAAAGCAACACGAGGGCTATCTGCAATAGCCGTTCCTAATTTTGCAATATAAGACTATAGGGAAGGCAGCTAGTGATCATCACCCACCGCAAACTCTTGGGCCACTGTTTTATCAACAAATAGCAGGATTAAACGCCACATTATAACGCCCCCGCATGTTTGGTGTGACAGAGATTCGAACCCGCAACCCTCTGCTACATTTATACGATATTATTAATAGTATGTTTATATTTTATTGTTTATTGGTTTGAAACGGTCGTTCATAATGTGAATGTTTTAGAAATTGTTATTTCTAACATACATTTTCTTTATTTTTATAAGAATTACAATTTTTCCGAAAGCCCACCTACAGGTCTTCACCTATTATAACCACTCATACTACTTACATAGTAGTGTCTTGTCTATCAGGGAGTTATTAGACGCTAAAATGATGTCACGTAAACTGCGCTTAACCTGTAATTTGTAATGTTATGACGTCAGTAAAACATGCGCATGCCATGAATCACGAGAAGAATTATGCTCCTGTAGGCTACAATACATCATGACATATGAACTTCAAAATTAAGAAGTAAAACTATTTACTACTGTTATCTTTATTTGATTTACTACCGGGGAACAAGTAAAAATATGTTTAATTTATATGTTTTAGTGACTTGCTCACAAACACTTATCCTGGCAACAAAAATACTTGTAACGAGTGAAACTCTAGCCTCACAACTAACAGGTTTTCTTGTATTAGAACTGTCTCTTGTCGAATATTTTGTTCATAGGCATATATTTGTTTTTTTAATGGATATGTTTACTTCAATGATTTTACCTGATCCTTTATTCTATGTATTATAACTACAAGTCAACCCAAGAAGCGAGCAGCTCGGCAGGAAGAAAATCGTTTTTTATCGTCGTATTTTGTTCTTTGTTATATTCCTAATATATACAGACTATTCAGCAGGACAGAGAGGATAGATTTCTTTTATAAAGTAATATCTATATATGTTACAATACTGAACAGGAAGACAAGACGTATGTTACAATACTGAATAGGAAAACAAGACGTAAATACAATAATATCCGCATCTGTTAGAATATAAGGTGAAAAGTAATAGCTATATATATATATACAATAATAAATATGAAGACGAGATGCAAGATATTTTTGTTTGTGTTGCTACAGGATAGCTGGTGGCATAACTGTGTATATATAGTTGTGCAATTTGTTTCAGTTATTTTTGTGAAAGTACAAAATATGTTGTGAAAGTTCGTGACAATTTCAGCTTGTTTTCTAGAGTAAGGCTTGTTCTTGCTTCATCATGTTTGTTCACTGTTAGTTTACTAGAGTACTTTCGCTTCACATTCGAAATCCTTGTAGTTAAGCCTAACCTTATCATTGGTCTATTTTTAATGTAATAACAGTATAGATGAGAAGACTAGGAATGTTCACTATCACATCGTAATATCTCAGCCCCTGAAGGTGTACTGCTGTACAATGCACTGAAGTTTCCCCTAATGGTCGGCAGACTTTATCGACTTTTCATCGGATGATTGTAGCTCGTCATAATGACGTCCAAGCACCGTTCTCTCTGAGATAAAGCCGAAGTTGGATAGTCAAAGGCACCGCTAAGGGTGAATCATCAGCACGTGCGGTTTGATTCGAACACATATTTGCTGCCTGCGAGAGAACTGATAAAGAAGAAGGCCATGACAAGTTCATTTTTATTGAATGTGGCTGACGATTTTTTAATGTTTCATTCCTGATGCATGATACAGAAAACGTAGAAACGATTTTTTAATGTTTCATTCCTGATACATGATACAGAAAACGTAGAAACGATTTTTTAATGTTTCATTCCTGATACATGATACAGAAAACGTAGAAACGATTTTTTTAATGTTTCATTCCTGATACATGATACAGAAAACGTAGAAACGATTTTTTAATGTTTCATTCCTGATACATGATACAGAAAACGTAGAAAATTTTCGTGTTAGACTGAAATCTACTCATATTGATAAAAAATTCTCACACACGAAGGTAAGGCATAGAAGGTAATGCATAGAAGACGAATATATGTTTTTATAATGTATAAAGGAGTTAGAGATTGAAGATTCTTGCTATGTTAGGTTTCCCAACACTTACATAATTTGTTCTTTTAGTTTAACTTAGATTACATTCGCTTATATAAGTTGTGATTTCTTTCAAGATGAAATTGATGACCAGCGACCAGGAGTTAAACATGTCTACACCATGAATCCTAAAGCATGTGGTTCGCGTACACTTTCCACAAACACATGTTCCGTTCCATGTGACCGTTGATAGATATGACGTAAAGTCATATAATATATCTATGTCAAGTGCAGTATTCTAAGAAGAAAAGTCCAATACTTGGCACTGGTGCTGTTGACAAGATGTCTTCCCTCCAAACCATGACTTCAACATTAGACTTGACACTGGTACTGTTGACAAGATGTCCTGTTCTGATCCATTACTTCAACATCACATTTTGCACTATGCTTGACAAGGTGTCTCTCCAAACCATGACTTCAACATTAGACTTGACACTGGTACTGTTGACAAGATGTCCTCGTTCTGATCCATTACTTCAACATCACACTTGACACTGGTACTGTTGACAAGATGTCCTCGTTCTGATCCATTACTTCAACATCACACTTGCACCTATGCTGTTGACAAGGTGTCCCTCCAAACCATGACTTCAACATTAGACTTGACACTGGTACTGTTGACAAGATGTCTTCGTTCTGATCCATTACTTCAACATCACACTTGCACCTATGCTGTTGACAAGGTGTCTTCCCTATAAATCATTCACTTCAACATCACACATGGCACTGGTGTTGTTGAGAAGAAGTCTTATATTTAAACTATGACTTAAACATCACACTTGGCACTGTTGACAAGGTGTCTTTATTCTCAATCATGACTTCAACATTTGTCTTGGCACTGGTATTGTTGACAAGGTGTCTTCCCTCCAAACCATTACTTTAATATTAGACTTGACATTGGTGCTGTTGACAAGGTGTCTTTATTCTAAATCATGACATCAGCATCGCACTTGGCACTGGTGCTGTTGACAAGGTGTCTTTATTCTCAATCATAACTTCAAAATTTGTCTTGGCACTGGTATTGTTGACAAGGTGTCTTCCCTTTAAATCATTTGCTTCAACATCACACTTGGCAATGGTGTTGTTGAGAAGATGTCTTTATTCCAAACCTTGACTTCAACATCACATTTAGCACTAGGGCTGTTGACGAGGTGCCTTTATTCTAAACCATGACTTCAACATCACAGTTGGCACTGGTGCTGTTGACAAGGTGTCTTCCGCCTAAATCATTCACTTTATGGTTAAGAACTAAAATTCAAAAGAATTCTGAACTTGACAATAGAAGTAAAAGTTTTTAAAAACTAAAATGCTTGGTTTTTTGGTTTACATTTGAATATTTTGTTTAGATATAACAACCTGCATATATAAGAAAAGACTTTGGTGCAAATAACTATATTTTATATTAATGTAAATGTAAGGAAAAATCTTGAATACAATTCACTGTATGGATAATAAACTACATAAGTATAATTCACTGCACGTAAAGTAATGACTTAATTATAATATACTGTAGATGTAAGGAATTGATCTAAATATATATAATTAATGTGTTTGTGTTTCTTAAAACAAAGCAACATCGGGACAGCTACTGAGCTCACCGAGGGGAATCGAATCCCTGACTTAAACGTTCTAAATCCGTAGACCAAGGTGGGTACATGACTAGAAAAATAAGATCGGTTGTTCTGGTGAAGGGTAGTTCAACTGTTTATTGTTTTAACCTGGGTGGGAACATGACAAGGAAAATAATATCGGATGTTCTGGTGAAGAGTGGTTCTATTGTTTATTGTTTTACCCTGGTGGGAACATGAATAGAAAAATAATACCAAATGTTCTGGTGAAGAGTGATTCAACTGTTTATTGTTTTAAACATGGGTGGGAACATGAATAGAAAAATAATATTGGATGTTCTGGTGAAGGGTGGTTCTCCTGTTTATTGTTTTAACATGGGTGGGAACATGAATAGAAAAATAATACCGGATGTTCTGGTGAAGAGTGGTTCTACTGTTGTATAAACACAGTTGTTAGTGATTTATATTATTAAAACATAGTTTTTAGTGGTTTGTATTGTGAAAACACAGTTGTTAATGGTTTGTGTTGTCAAAACACAGTTGTTAATGGTTTGTGTTGTCAAAACACAGTTGTTAGGTGATTTGTGTTGTCAAAACACATTTGTTAGTGGTTTATGTTGTTAAAACACATTTGTTAGTGGTTTGTGTTGTCAAAACACAGTTGTTAATAGTTTGTGTTGTTAAAACACATTTGTTAGTGGTTTGTGTTGTCAAAACACAGTTATTAGTGGTTTGTGTTGTTAAAACACAGTTGTTTGTGGTTTGTGTTGTTTATACAGTCGTTGGTTGTTTTATAATACCACATGATGAGCCACTTACTAATGAAATTTGGCTTCAAAATATGAAAACCAATGGTTGAGTACAACTAGATAGAATAGATTCTATCTACGTCAAGATAAGCCAATGAAAACGCTTTTGCAATAATATATGAAGTATAAAACTCCTGTACCATGAATAATGGCTTCGAATAAGTTCACACATGTAGGACATAATCACACACATATAGGATTATTTATTGCGGTTTTTAACGTCTGTTGTTTTCGATTGGCAATGCTCCCAGTGGCACAGTGGTATATTTTCGTGCTACAACGCTAGAAACCGAATTTCGATGTCCACAGTAGTTAGAGCACAACTGGGCCATTGTGCAGCTTAGTGCTTAACTACATAATAATTAAACATCAATTAGTAATATTAATTATTAAAACCGATATGTAATTTAATAGCAAACAAGTTGAAACTGAGTGGATATCAACAGTGAAAGATTCCTCTCAATATTCAAATAATAATAAAGAAACCAAGAACAACGTGCCGTTCTTATTTGTTGTTTCTAAACAAAATTTTAAAATTTTTACAACCAAGCAAGTTATACAAATATTAATTGAATTATATGAGTTTTATGCAGATACTATGTACCATTTGGAAAGTTTCTACTAAGTTTCGTACAATTTAAATAAGTCTCTTGAGAGAATAGAACTAAAACTAAGAGAGTGACTGACTCTCTTCTGGTCCGAAAGGGCTACATACAAAAGAATGGCACAGCAGCCATACCAAACAAGTATAAACCTTGCAGGACAATCATTTTATACACTGCTAGCCAAAATCTTAAGGCCAATGAACATAAAGAAAAAATATGTATTTTGTGTTGCTAGACTCAACCATTTATTTTAGCAACGTTCAAACTGTGTCAACTTTTTAGCCTTTGTCATGTTTTTACCCAATGTTACACAGGAGATTTCAGTCGGAGATGTTGACAACGCTAATGCTTGAACAGAAATAACTACATTTCGTTACATGTTTACCGATTAACGCTTCGTTTCATTATGGTCTTAAACTTTGACTAGCTAGTATTTAGGCTAATTTCATAATGTTCACATTTTCCCTATTAAATGTTAAATTTTTTCCCTTTTCTTATTTTCATCTTTCGAAACTCTACTCAAATAAGTGGTTGAGTCTAACAACGCAAAATGCATATTTTTCTTTATGTTCATTGGTCTTAAGATTTTGACTAGCAGTGTATCTATAAAGATAGAGGGAAGAACAGGCAAACAAAACCAAAACAACAAGATAATGTAAATCTTGTTTCATTTTTCTATTGGATACGACATTCTCAATGACAGAGAGTTTCCCTCAAAGGTTAATCCTAAATTTCTTTCATGAGTTACTAAGTAGTGTTAGTTTCTGCACGTGAAGGAAGTCTAGACACATGTATTAGTCTATCACATACATGTCTAGATCTCCTTCACGTGCAGAAACTAACACTAGTTAGTACAATACATTCATTGCAGTCACCTTCACATGTGTGAAGTCATTTTACTGGTTACTGTACTGGTATTACATGTGTGAAGTCACTTTAATGGTTACTGTACTGATACTACATGTGTGAAGTCACCTTAATGGTTACTGTACTGGTACTACATGTGTGAAGTTAACTTAATGGTTACTGTACTGGTTCTATGTGTGTGAAGTCACCTTAACGGTTACTGTACAGGTACTACATGTGTACTCCAGTGTTTTGTTCTACTGACGGTTAATGTAACCACGCTGTTCTGCTGCGAATTCGTAAATTATGATTTCCTTCAGGACTCTAATGTCAATATACGTACTTTGTAAAAAATAAATACTTTGATGTAACAGTAACCAAAATTTAATATAATTTGTGTGAGTGTTAATGGCACGCAATTTGAATTATAAATAAATTAAGAAATAAAAAAAATTGTATATAGGTCTAGAATTCTGGGATGCATATAGATATCTTACGCTTCGCCAGTATTCCATACATAAACAGTGGGCTACAAGCAAACCTAACAATTAACACAGAAGACAAAGATAAGCCAACAACATTCACGTGAATAAAGCTTGTGATATATTTATGTATGTGTTACACTTTCCCAGCAGTCCTTCAACTTTTCAAGATAAACATGGCCCTTCACTTAGGTAGAACAAACTTATTGATATAAAGAGACAGATGGAACTAACAAAAAACAGTGACTCATGTAAGATCATGTTTATAAGTGGACAATAATGACAATACTGTAAACTAACGTCGTGTCAAACAACACCAGCATTTTGAAATGTTGTAAACAGAGAATATAGAATAACAAAACAAAATAATCCAAGTGTGTTTCTGTTCTCAGCTAAAATACCTGGAAAATTATAATGTCTTCAGAGTTTATGTTATACTATTAAACTTAACAATAATAACATGAAAATATGAAACAAAAGTAAACTATCGGTATAGGTCAGAATCACATATTGTCACTATAATGAAACCTTGACTGTATCATGTCACTATAATGAAACCTTGACTGTATCATGTCACTATAATGAAATATTGACTGTAGCATGTCGCTATAATGAAACCTTGACTGTATCATGTCACTATAATGAAACCTTGACTGTATCATGTCACTATAATGAAATATTGACTGTATCATATCACTATAATGAAATATTGACTGTATCATGTCACTATAATGAAATATTGACTGTAGCATGTCGTTATAATGAAACATTGACTGTAATTATGTCGTTATAATGAAACCTTGACTGTATCATGTCACTATAATGAAACCTTGACTGTATCATGTCACTATAATGAAATATTGACTGTATCATGTCACTATAATGAAACCTTGACTGTATCATGTCACTATAATGAAATATTGACTGTATCATGTCACTATAATGAAATATTGACTGTATCATGTCACTATAATGAAATATTGACTGTAGCATGTCGCTATAATGAAACCTTGACTGTATCATGTCACTATAATGAAACCTTGACTGTATCATGTCACTCTAATGAAATATTGACTGTATCATGTCGCTATAATGAAACCTTGACTGTATCATGTCACTATAATGAAACCTTGACTGTATCATGTCACTATAATAAAATATTGACTGTATCATGTCACTATAATGAAATATTGACTGTAGCATGTCACTATAATGAAATATTGACTGTATGCATGTCGTTATAATGAAACCTTGACTGTATCATGTCACTATAATGAAACCTTGACTGTATCATGTCACTATAATGAAATATTGACTGTATCATGTCACTATAATGAAATAATGACTGTAGCATGTCGCTATAATGAAACCTTGACTGTATCATGTCACTATAATGAAATATTGACTGTATCATGTCCCTATAATGAAACCTTGACTGTATCATGTCACTATAATGAAACCTTGACTGTATCATGTCACTCTAATGAAATATTGACTGTATCATATCACTATAATGAAATATTGACTGTATCATGTCACTATAATGAAATATTGACTGTAGCATGTCACTATAATGAAATATTGACTGTATCATGTCGCTATAATGAAACCTTGACTGTATCATGTCACTATAATGAAACCTTGACTGTATCATGTCACTATAATGAAATATTGACTGTAGCATGTCGCTATAATGAAACCTTGACTGTATCATGTCACTCTAATGAAATATTGACTGTATCATGTCACTATAATGAAATATTGACTGTATCATGTCACTATAATGAAATATTGACTGTAGCATGTCACTATAATGAAATATTGACTGTATCATGTCACTATAATGAAACCTTGACTGTATCATGTCACTATAATGAAACCTTGACTGTATCATGTCACTATAATGAAATATTGACTGTATCATGTCGCTATAATGAAACCTTGACTGTATCATGTCACTATAATGAAACCTTGACTGTATCATGTCACTATAATGAAACCTTGACTGTATCATGTCACTATAATGAAATATTGACTGTAGCATGTCACTATAATGAAATAATGACTGTAGCATGTCGCTATAATGAAACCTTGACTGTATCATGTCACTATAATGAAACCTTGACTGTATCATGTCACTATAATGAAACCTTGACTGTATCATATCACTATAATGAAATATTGACTGTAGCATGTCGCTATAATGAAACCTTGACTGTATCATGTCACTATAATGAAACCTTGACTGTATCATGTCACTATAATGAAACCTTGACTGTATCATGTCACTCTAATGAAATATTGACTGTAAATGTCGCTATAATGAAACCCTTGACTGTATCATGTCACTATAATGAAACCTTGACTGTATCATGTCACTATAATGAAATATTGACTGTAGTACATGTCGCTATAATGAAACCTTGACTGTATCATGTCACTATAATGAAACCTTGACTGTATCATGTCACTATAATGAAACCTTGACTGTATCATGTCACTATAATGAAATATTGACTGTAGCATGTCACTATAATGAAATATTGACTGTAGCATGTCGCTAATGAAACCTTGACTGTATCATGTCACTATAATGAAACCTTGACTGTATCATGTCACTATAATGAAACATTGACTGTATCATATCACTATAATGAAACATTGACTGTAGTATGTCACTATAATGAAACCTTGACTGTATCATGTCACTATAATAAAACCTTGACTGTATCATGTCACTATAATGAAACCTTGACTGTATCATGTCACTCTAATGAAATATTGACTGTAGCATGTCAGAAACATCAACTGTAGAATTCACTTTAATAAGACATCAACTGTGGAATGTCTCTTTAATGAAACATTGCTGTAGTATGTCACTATTGTGGAACATCAACTGTAAATGTCACTTAAATGAAACATCGATTTTGGACGTCTCTTTAGTAAAATCGACTGCAGCGTGTCAATATGGTGAAAAGAATCTATTATAGCATGTCACTATATTGAAAATAAAAATGAAATATGCCACTGTCAAGAAACATCCTTTGTCGGTTGTTATTGTACTCGACACAAACAGTATAGTATGCCACTGTCAAGAAACATCCTTTGTGGGTCGTTATTGTACACGACACAAACACTGTAGTATGCCACTGTCAAGAAACATCCTTTGTAGGTTGTTATTGTACTCGACACAAACACTATAGTATGCCACTGTCAAGAAACATCCTTCGTCGGTTGTTATTGTACACGACACAAACACTGTAGTATGTCACTCTCAAGAAACATCCTTTGTAGGTCGTTATTGTACACGACACAAACACTGTAGTATGCCACTGTCAAGAAACATCCTTTGTAGGTTGTTATTGTACTCAACACAAACACTATAGTATGCCACTGTCAAGACACATCCTTGTAGGTTGTTATTGTACTCAACACAAACACTATAGTATGCCACTGTCAAGAAACATCCTTCGTAGGTTGTTATTGTACTCGACACAAACAGTATAGTATGCCACTGTCAAGAAACATCCTTTGTAGGTCGTTATTGTACTCGACACAAACACTATAGTATGCCACTTTAATGACACATTCATTGTAAGGTGTCAGCATACCGAAAACACTGCAGTATGTCACTTTATTTGAAGTACACCCTATACTACGTATACCACTATAACGATTGTACATGCCATACTATACCCCTATAATGGACGTATGCTCACAGTATAACACTAAAATGAAGTACATCCATGCTATAACATTATAAAATATTATATCACTGGAATATCAG
>NC_134829.1:1685887-1733267 GCF_004210375.1 Tachypleus tridentatus | reverse complement strand
TTGTGTTTAATTAAAAAAACTTACGGGTTTCATTGGTGGTTAACAAATATTTTGTTTTATCATTTGCTGTAGCTGATTTATTTTGTGTTCAGTATTAGTAGCTACAGTTTGTTGAACATACTAGTGCAGCAAAAATAAATTATATGAAGTGAATAATACCACTCGAAAGTTAAAAACAAATTACTTTGAATAAGGTGTGTCTGGTTTACCTAAACAAAAGTGAGAAAATGAATTTATTTTTTTTATTGCTAGCTCAGTATTTACTTATTATTAATTAATTATTATTTATTTTTGTTAAATTATAAACCTGACAACATTCAAATGCAGCTTCTGTTTAGGATATTAAATGTTCTTAACTAGGAATATTTGTCTTTGTTCTTGCTTGATTACTGTAAACAATTACATCGATATTTTGACAACAGAGTTTTTGGTGAACTATTTAATTTGTGGGCTTGTTTAATTTTTTAAATATTAAAAGTTGTACAAAAGATGGTGAAACATGTATTCCAGATATTTCTTGCTACTTGAAAATATGAAATCTACTCACTAGTGGACAGTTTACAAATGAGTGTAAGTCTGTCTGTCTGATCCGTCATCTTCATCTCAGAGTCTGTTCCTGTTTTCCACCTCTTAACAGAACATTTTCTCGGCGCACTGATATAGCTTCCACGTCTGTGGTTTGGTTTGGTTTGAATTTTGCACAAAGCCACACGACGGTTATCTGCGCTAACCGTCCCTAATTTAGCAGTGTAAGACTATAGGGAAGGCAGCTAGTCATCACCACCCACCGCCAACTCTTGGGCTACTCTTTTATCAATGAATAGTGGGATTGACCGTCACATTATAACGCCTCCACGGCTGGAAGTGACAGTCTACATATGACTGTTCACAGCTCGACCGCTGATACGTACAATCAGTTTACACGTTTGGTCTATTATAATAAACAGACGACTAGCGATAACACGTTGGGACATAAAAAACAGAACAGATGGCGCAACCGTCTAGAAAGTAAATTAAAATTCCATTTTTGTTTTTGTATGAAAATTGTATGTTTTTTCTTCTGCTCTACACCTTATTACTTAAGCTCGGTAAAACCACGATAAAATAACACCTTTATATTTGTCTCACACTTAGATCAGAGGAATTTAATTTAAAAAATATATAAAGTAATTTTTTAACCTTGTCACTTGACGTTCCAGCCAGACGAAGCATGAATCAAATTTGTTAACCTTGTCACTGACGTTCCAGCCAGACGAAGCATGAATCAATGTGTGGGAGACAAATTATTTTCTCAGCAACAGTTCCTTCTGTTAGGGGTTAGTTTAATGACTTACAAAGTTAAAATCAAGGATTCGAGGGACATAACTGATAGTCAAATGTGGCATTGTTCTATATCAAATAAATAATTCTTAGGAAACAAAATAGCAAAACATAAGGTGCATTCTTTACTCATAATTTATTACTCGATGTTTATCACCTTTAGAACAACTTAGGCTTAACAACATAAATTCTTGTACTGCTGAAAATTTCAAATTACTCTACATTTTCTTACTGCTTTTCAGACTTCTTAATAATACGTGAAAATGTTTTTAAGCTAACGTTTACTCCGTGAGAATTGAGAAATGTATGTTTTGTCTTTTGTACATTAGTTTGGGAAAGTAAGTAATGTGTGGTCATTTTTTTAATGGATCGTCGTAACTAATGTAAATAGAATCAGGAAACCTCAGCTAAAATTAGAAGATTTTTAAAGAATATATCAAGATATTTAATTTGTTGGCTTTCGACTTTTTAAACTCAAAATGTCAGTTTATAGGATCTCTTTCTACATTATTTTAGTAAAACAAATCTTATTTCTATATTTATTGGTTCGGTTTGTCTGTTTTGAATTTCGCGCAAAGCAACACGAGGGCTATCTGCAATAGCCGTTCCTAATTTTGCAATATAAGACTATAGGGAAGGCAGCTAGTGATCATCACCCACCGCAAACTCTTGGGCCACTGTTTTATCAACAAATAGCAGGATTAAACGCCACATTATAACGCCCCCGCATGTTTGGTGTGACAGAGATTCGAACCCGCAACCCTCTGCTACATTTATACGATATTATTAATAGTATGTTTATATTTTATTGTTTATTGGTTTGAAACGGTCGTTCATAATGTGAATGTTTTAGAAATTGTTATTTCTAACATACATTTTCTTTATTTTTATAAGAATTACAATTTTTCCGAAAGCCCACCTACAGGTCTTCACCTATTATAACCACTCATACTACTTACATAGTAGTGTCTTGTCTATCAGGGAGTTATTAGACGCTAAAATGATGTCACGTAAACTGCGCTTAACCTGTAATTTGTAATGTTATGACGTCAGTAAAACATGCGCATGCCATGAATCACGAGAAGAATTATGCTCCCTGTAGGCTACAATACATCATGACATATGAACTTCAAAATTAAGAAGTAAAACTATTTACTACTGTTATCTTTATTTGATTTACTACCGGGGAACAAGTAAAAATATGTTTAATTTATATGTTTTAGTGACTTGCTCACAAACACTTATCCTGGCAACAAAAATACTTGTAACGAGTGAAACTCTAGCCTCACAACTAACAGGTTTTCTTGTATTAGAACTGTCTCTTGTCGAATATTTTGTTCATAGGCATATATTTGTTTTTTTAATGGATATGTTTACTTCAATGATTTTACCTGATCCTTTATTCTATGTATTATAACTACAAGTCAACCCAAGAAGCGAGCAGCTCGGCAGGAAGAAAATCGTTTTTTATCGTCGTATTTTGTTCTTTGTTATATTCCTAATATATACAGACTATTCAGCAGGACAGAGAGGATAGATTTCTTTTATAAAGTAATATCTATATATGTTACAATACTGAACAGGAAGACAAGACGTATGTTACAATACTGAATAGGAAAACAAGACGTAAGTACAATAATATCCGCATCTGTTAGAATATAAGGTGAAAAGTAATAGCTATATATACATATTACAATAATAAATATGAAGACGAGATGCAAGATATTTTTGTTTGTGTTGCTACAGGATAGCTGGTGGCATAACTGTGTATATAATAGTTGTGCAATTTGTTTCAGTTATTTTTGTGAAAGTACAAAATATGTTGTGAAAGTTCGTGACAATTTCAGCTTGTTTTCTAGAGTAAGGCTTGTTCTTGCTTCATCATGTTTGTTCACTGTTAGTTTACTAGAGTACTTTCGCTTCACATTCGAAATCCTTGTAGTTAAGCCTAACCTTATCATTGGTCTATTTTTAATGTAATAACAGTATAGATGAGAAGACTAGGAATGTTCACTATCACATCGTAATATCTCAGCCCCTGAAGGTGTACTGCTGTACAATGCACTGAAGTTTCCCCTCTAATGGTCGGCAGACTTTATCGACTTTTTCATCGGATGATTGTAGCTCGTCATAATGACGTCCAAGCACCGTTCTCTCTGAGAGAAAGCCGAAGTTGGATAGTCAAAGGCACCGCTAAGGGTGAATCATCAGCACGTGCGGTTTGATTCGAACACATATTTGCTGCCTGCGAGAGAACTGATAAAGAAGAAGGCCATGACAAGTTCATTTTTATTGAAAGTGGCTGACGATTTTTTAATGTTTCATTCCTGATGCATGATACAGAAAACGTAGAAACGATTTTTTAATGTTTCATTCCTGATACATGATACACGATTTTTTAAATTCCTGATACATGATAGAAACGATTTTTTAATGTTTCATTCCTGATACATGATACAGAAAACGTAGAAACGATTTTTTAATGTTTCATTCCTGATACATGATACAGAAAACGTAGAAACGATTTTTTAATGTTTCATTCCTGATACATGATACAGAAAACGTAGAAAATTTTCGTGTTAGACTGAAATCTACTCATATTGATAAAAAATTCTCACACACGAAGGTAAGGCATAGAAGGTAATGCATAGAAGACGAATATATGTTTTTATAATGTATAAAGGAGTTAGAGATTGAAGATTCTTGCTATGTTAGGTTTCCCAACACTTACATAATTTGTTCTTTTAGTTTAACTTAGATTACATTCGCTTATATAAGTTGTGATTTCTTTCAAGATGAAATTGATGACCAGCGACCAGGAGTTAAACATGTCTACACCATGAATCCTAAAGCATGTGGTTCGCGTACACTTTCCACAAACACATGTTCCGTTCTATGTGACCGTTGATAGATATGACGTAAAGTCATATAATATATCTATGTCAAGTGCAGTATTCTAAGAAGAAAAAGTCCAATACTTGGCACTGGTGCTGTTGACAAGATGTCTTCCCTCCAAACCATGACTTCAACATTAGACTTGACACTGGTACTGTTGACAAGATGTCCTCGTTCTGATCCATTACTTCAACATCACATTTGCACCTATGCTGTTGACAAGGTGTCTCTCTCCAAACCATGACTTCAACATTAGACTTGACACTGGTACTGTTGACAAGATGTCCTCGTTCTGATCCATTACTTCAACATCACACTTGACACTGGTACTGTTGACAAGATGTCCTCGTTCTGATCCATTACTTCAACATCACACTTGCACCTATGCTGTTGACAAGGTGTCTCCCTCCAAACCATGACTTCAACATTAGACTTGACACTGGTACTGTTGACAAGATGTCTTCGTTCTGATCCATTACTTCAACATCACACTTGCACCTATGCTGTTGACAAGGTGTCTTCCCTATAAATCATTCACTTCAACATCACACATGGCACTGGTGTTGTTGAGAAGAAGTCTTATATTTAAACTATGACTTAAACATCACACTTGGCACTGTTGACAAGGTGTCTTTATTCTCAATCATGACTTCAACATTTGTCTTGGCACTGGTATTGTTGACAAGGTGTCTTCCCTCCAAACCATTACTTTAATATTAGACTTGACATTGGTGCTGTTGACAAGGTGTCTTTATTCTAAATCATGACATCAGCATCGCACTTGGCACTGGTGCTGTTGACAAGGTGTCTTTATTCTCAATCATAACTTCAACATTTGTCTTGGCACTGGTATTGTTGACAAGGTGTCTTCCCTTTAAATCATTTGCTTCAACATCACACTTGGCAATGGTGTTGTTGAGAAGATGTCTTTATTCCAAACCTTGACTTCAACATCACATTTAGCACTAGGGCTGTTGACGAGGTGCCTTTATTCTAAACCATGACTTCAACATCACAGTTGGCACTGGTGCTGTTGACAAGGTGTCTTCCGCCTAAATCATTCACTTTATGGTTAAGAACTAAAATTCAAAAGAATTCTGAACTTGACAACAGAAGTAAAAGTTTTTTAAAAACTAAAATGCTTGGTTTTTGGTTTACATTTGAATATTTTGTTTAGATATAACAACCTGCATATATAAGAAAAGACTTTGGTGCAAATAACTATATTTTATATTAATGTAAATGTAAGGAAAAATCTTGAATACAATTCACTGTATGGATAATAAACTACATAAGTATAATTCACTGCACGTAAAAGTAATGACTTAATTATAATATACTGTAGATGTAAGGAATTGATCTAAATATATATAATTAATGTGTTTGTGTTTCTTAAAACAAAGCAACATCGGGACAGCTACTGAGCTCACCGAGGGGAATCGAATCCCTGACTTAAACGTTCTAAATCCGTAGACCAAGGTGGGTACATGACTAGAAAAATAAGATCGGTTGTTCTGGTGAAGGGTAGTTCAACTGTTTATTGTTTTAACCTGGGTGGGAACATGACAAGGAAAATAATATCGGATGTTCTGGTGAAGAGTGGTTCTATTGTTTATTGTTTTAACCTGGGTGGGAACATGAATAGAAAAATAATACCAAATGTTCTGGTGAAGAGTGATTCAACTGTTTATTGTTTTAAACATGGGTGGGAACATGAATAGAAAAATAATATTGGATGTTCTGGTGAAGGGTGGTTCTCCTGTTTATTGTTTTAACATGGGTGGGAACATGAATAGAAAAATAATACCGGATGTTCTGGTGAAGAGTGGTTCTACTGTTGTATAAACACAGTTGTTAGTGATTTATATTATTAAAACATAGTTTTTAGTGGTTTGTATTGTGAAAACACAGTTGTTAATGGTTTGTGTTGTCAAAACACAGTTGTTAATGGTTTGTGTTGTCAAAACACAGTTGTTGGTGATTTGTGTTGTCAAAACACATTTGTTAGTGGTTTATGTTGTTAAAACACATTTGTTAGTGGTTTGTGTTGTCAAAACACAGTTGTTAATAGTTTGTGTTGTTAAAACACATTTGTTAGTGGTTTGTGTTGTCAAAACACAGTTATTAGTGGTTTGTGTTGTCAAAAAACACAGTTGTTTGTGGTTTGTGTTGTTTATACAGTCGTTGGTTGTTTTATAATACCACATGATGAGCCACTTACTAATGAAATTTGGCTTCAAAAATATGAAAAACCAATGGCTGAGTACAACTAGATAGAATAGATTCTATCTACGTCAAGATAAGCCAATGAAAACGCTTTTTGCAATAATATATGAAGTATAAAAACTCCTGTACCATGAATAATGGCTTCGAATAAGTTCACACATGTAGGACATAATCACACACATATAGGATTATTTATTGCGGTTTTTAACGTCTGTTGTTTTCGATTGGCAATGCTCCCAGTGGCACAGTGGTATATTTTCGTGCTACAACGCTAGAAACCGAATTTCGATGTCCACAGTAGTTTGAGCACAACTGGGCCATTGTGCAGCTTAGTGCTTAACTACATAATAATTAAACATCAATTAGTAATATTAATTATTAAAACCGATATGTAATTTAATAGCAAACAAGTTGAAACTGAGTGGATATCAACAGTGAAAGATTCCTCTCAATATTCAAATAATAATAAAGAAACCAAGAACAACGTGCCGTTCTTATTTGTTGTTTCTAAACAAAATTTTTAAAATTTTTACAACCAAGCAAGTTATACAAATATTAATTGAATTATATGAGTTTTTATGCAGATACTATGTACCATTTGGAAAGTTTCTACTAAGTTTCGTACAATTTAAATAAGTCTCTTGAGAGAATAGAACTAAAACTAAGAGAGTGACTGACTCTCTTCTGGTCCGGAAAGGGCTACATACAAAAGAATGGCACAGCAGCCATACCAAACAAGTATACACCTTGCAGGACAATCATTTTATACACTGCTAGCCAAAATCTTAAGGCCAATGAACATAAAGAAAAAAATATGTATTTTGTGTTGCTAGACTCAACCATTTATTTTAGCAACGTTCAAACTATGTCAACTTTTTAGCCTTTGTCATGTTTTTACCCAATGTTACACAGGAGATGTCAGTCGGAGATGTTGACAACGCTAATGCTTGAACAGAAATAACTACATTTCGTTACATGTTTACCGATTAACGCTTCGTTTCATTATGGTCTTAAACTTTTGACTAGCTAGTATTTAGGCTAATTTCATAATGTTCACATTTTCCCTATTAAATGTTAAATTTTTTTCCCTTTTCTTATTTTCATCTTTCGAAACTCTACTCAAATAAGTGGTTGAGTCTAACAACGCAAAATGCATATTTTTTCTTTATGTTCATTGGTCTTAAGATTTTGACTAGCAGTGTATCTATAAAGATAGAGGGAAGAACAGGCAAACAAAACCAAAACAACAAGATAATGTAAATCTTGTTTCATTTTTCTATTGGATACGACATTCTCAATGACAGAGAGTTTCCCTCAAAGGTTAATCCTAAATTTCTTTCATGAGTCACACTAAGTAGTGTTAGTTTCTGCACGTGAAGGAAGTCTAGACACATGTATTAGTCTATCACATACATGTCTAGATCTCCTTCACGTGCAGAAACTAACACTAGTTAGTACAATACATTCATTGCAGTCACCTTCACATGTGTGAAGTCATTTTACTGGTTACTGTACTGGTATTACATGTGTGAAGTCACTTTAATGGTTACTGTACTGATACTACATGTCTGAAGTCACCTTAATGGTTACTGTACTGGTACTACATGTGTGAAGTTAACTTAATGGTTACTGTACTGGTTCTATGTGTGTGAAGTCACCTTAACGGTTACTGTACAGGTACTACATGTGTACTCCAGTGTTTTGTTCTACTGACGGTTAATGTAACCACGCTGTTCTGCTGCGAATTCGTAAATTATGATTTCCTTTCAGGACTCTAATGTCAATATACGTACTTTGTAAAAAATAAATACTTTGATGTAACAGTAACCAAAATTTAATATAATTTGTGTGAGTGTTAATGGCACGCAATTTGAATTATAAATAAATTAAGAAATAAAAAAAATTGTATATAGGTCTAGAATTCTGGGATGCATATAGATATCTTACGCTTCGCCAGTATTCCATACATAAACAGTGGGCTACAAGCAAACCTAACAATTAACACAGAAAACAAAGATAAGCCAACAACATTCACGTGAATAAAGCTTGTGATATATTTATGTATGTGTTACACTTTCCCAGCAGTCCTTCAACTTTTCAAGATAAACATGGCCCTTCACTTAGGTAGAACAAACTTATTGATATAAAGAGACAGATGGAACTAACAAAAAACAGTGACTCATGTAAGATCATGTTTATAAGTGGACAATAATGACAATACTGTAAAACTAACGTCGTGTCAAAACAACACCAGCATTTTGAAATGTTGTAAACAGAGAATATAGAATAACAAAACAAAATAATCCAAGTGTGTTTCGTTCTCAGCTAAAATACCTGGAAAATTATAATGTCTTCAGAGTTTATGTTATACTATTAAACTTAACAATAATAACATGAAAATATGAAACAAAAGTAAACTATCGGTATAGGTCAGAATCACATATTGTCACTATAATGAAACCTTGACTGTATCATGTCACTATAATGAAACCTTGACTGTATCATGTCACTATAATGAAATATTGACTGTAGCATGTCGCTATAATGAAACCTTGACTGTATCATGTCACTATAATGAAACCTTGACTGTATCATGTCACTATAATGAAATATTGACTGTATCATGTCACTATAATGAAATATTGACTGTATCATGTCACTATAATGAAATATTGACTGTAGCATGTCGTTATAATGAAACATTGACTGTATCATGTCACTATAATGAAACCTTGACTGTATCATGTCACTATAATGAAACCTTGACTGTATCATGTCACTATAATGAAATATTGACTGTAGCATGTCGCTATAATGAAACCTTGACTGTATCATGTCACTATAATGAAACCTTGACTGTATCATGTCACTATAATGAAATATTGACTGTATCATGTCACTATAATGAAATATTGACTGTAGCATGTCGCTATAATGAAACCTTGACTGTATCATGTCACTATAATGAAACCTTGACTGTATCATGTCACTATAATGAAATATTGACTGTATCATGTCACTATAATGAAACCTTGACTGTATCATGTCACTATAATGAAACCTTGACTGTATCATGTCACTATAATGAAATATTGACTGTATCATGTCACTATAATGAAATATTGACTGTAGCATGTCACTATAATGAAATATTGACTGTAGCATGTCGTTATAATGAAACCTTGACTGTATCATGTCACTATAATGAAACCTTGACTGTATCATGTCACTATGATCAAATATTGACTGTATCATGTCGCTATAATGAAATAATGATTGTAGCATGTCGCTATAATGAAACCTTGACTGTATCATGTCACTATAATCAAATATTGACTGTATCATGTCCCTATAATGAAACCTTGACTGTATCATGTCACTATAATGAAACCTTGACTGTATCATGTCACTCTAATGAAATATTGACTGTATCATATCACTATAATGAAATATTGACTGTATCATGTCACTATAATGAAATATTGACTGTAGCATGTCACTATAATGAAATATTGACTGTATCATGTCGCTCTAATGAAACCTTGACTGTATCATGTCACTATAATGAAACCTTGACTGTATCATGTCACTATAATGAAATATTGACTGTAGCATGTCGCTATAATGAAACCTTGACTGTATCATGTCACTCTAATGAAATATTGACTGTATCATATCACTATAATGAAATATTGACTGTATCATGTCACTATAATGAAATATTGACTGTAGCATGTCACTATAATGAAATATTGACTGTATCATGTCGCTATAATAAAACCTTGACTGTATCATGTCACTATAATGAAACCTTGACTGTATCATGTCACTATAATGAAATATTGACTGTAGCATGTCGCTATAATGAAACCTTGACTGTATCATGTCACTATAATGAAACCTTGACTGTATCATGTCACTATAATGAAACCTTGACTGTATCATGTCACTATAATGAAATATTGACTGTAGCATGTCACTATAATGAAATAATGATTGTAGCATGTCGCTATAATGAAACCTTGACTGTATCATGTCACTATAATGAAACCTTGACTGTATCATGTCACTATAATGAAACCTTGACTGTATCATATCACTATAATGAAATATTGACTGTAGCATGTCGCTATAATGAAACCTTGACTGTATCATGTCACTATAATGAAACCTTGACTGTATCATGTCACTATAATGAAACCTTGACTGTATCATGTCACTATAATGAAATATTGACTGTATCATGTCGCTATAATGAAACCTTGACTGTATCATGTCACTATAATGAAACCTTGACTGTATCATGTCACTATAATGAAATATTGACTGTAGCATGTCGCTATAATGAAACCTTGACTGTATCATGTCACTATAATGAAACCTTGACTGTATCATGTCACTATAATGAAACCTTGACTGTATCATGTCACTATAATGAAATATTGACTGTAGCATGTCACTATAATGAAATATTGACTGTAGCATGTCGCTATAATGAAACCTTGACTGTATCATGTCACTATAATGAAACCTTGACTGTATCATGTCACTATAATGAAACCTTGACTGTATCATATCACTATAATGAAATATTGACTGTAGCATGTCGCTATAATGAAACCTTGACTGTATCATGTCACTATAATGAAACCTTGACTGTATCATGTCACTATAATGAAACCTTGACTGTATCATGTCACTCTAATGAAATATTGACTGTAGCATGTCGAAACATCAACTGTAGAATTCACTTTAATAAGACATCAACTGTGGAATGTCTCTTTAATGAAACATTGCTGTAGTATGTCACTATTGTGAAACATCAACTGTAAAATGTCACTTAAATGAAACATCGATTTTGGACGTCTCTTTAGTAAAAAATCGACTGCAGCGTGTCAATATGGTGAAGAATCTATTATAGCATGTCACTATATTGAAAATAAAAAATGAAATATGCCACTGTCAAGAAACATCCTTTGTAGGTCGTTATTGTACTCGACACAAACAGTATAGTATGCCACTGTCAAGAAACATCCTTTGTAGGTCGTTATTGTACACGACACAAACACTGTAGTATGTCACTGTCAAGACACATCCTTTGTAGGTTGTTATTGTACTCGACACAAACACTGTAGTATGTCACTCTCAAGAAACATCCTTTGTAGGTCGTTATTGTACACGACACAAACACTGTAGTATGTCACTGTCAAGACACATCCTTTGTAGGTTGTTATTGTACTCGACACAAACACTATAGTATGCCACTGTCAAGAAACATCCTTCGTCGGTTGTTATTGTACTCGACACAAACACTGTAGTATGTCACTCTCAAGAAACATCCTTTGTAGGTCGTTATTGTACACGACACAAACACTGTAGTATGCCACTGTCAAGAAACATCCTTTGTAGGTTGTTATTGTACTCAACACAAACACTATAGTATGCCACTGTCAAGACACATCCTTTGTAGGTTGTTATTGTACTCAACACAAACACTATAGTATGCCACTGTCAAGAAACATCCTTCGTAGGTTGTTATTGTACTCGACACAAACAGTATAGTATGCCACTGTCAAGAAACATCCTTTGTAGGTCGTTATTGTACTCGACACAAACACTATAGTATGCCACTTTAATGACACATTCATTGTAAGGTGTCAGCATACCGAAAACACTGCAGTATGTCACTTTATTTGAAGTACACCCTATACTACGTATACCACTATAACGATTGTACATGCCATACTATACCCCTATAATGGACGTATGCTCACAGTATAACACTAAAATGAAGTACATCCATGCTATAACATTATAAAATATTATATCACTGGAATATCAGTATTAATGACTTCGTTCACTTACACAGACAAAATGTGAACGTATAACTTTTAAACTTGAAGAAAGAGATTTGGAATTCAACGCTTCAATATTGGTAACTGAAGAAAGTCAGATGAAAAATTTACCTTTGATGAATACAGATGTAAAACAAAATAAAATGATTCACTAACTATCATAATAAAATAAAATAATTCGCTCTTATGAAAACCAATAAAGGAAAAATATTTCACTCTTATGAATACCCATCAAAAATAAAATAATATACTACAGATATAATATTCATCAAAATACAATAATTTATTCTTATGAATACGTAAGAAAAACACAATAAAATAACTTACTACTGATTTTATTTCATCAAATCGAAATAAAATAATTTAATACTGATAAATATTCATAAAAACAAAATAAAATAATTTACTACTGATGAATATTCATAAAAACAAAATAAAATAATTTTATACTGATGGATATTCATAAAAACAAAATAAAATAATTTACTACTGATGGATATTCATGAAAACAAAATAAAATAATTTAATACTGATGAATATTCATAAAAAATAAATAAAATAATTTAATACTGATGAATATTCATAAAAACAAAATAAAATAATTTACTACTGATGGATATTCATAAAAACAAAATAAAATAATTTAATACTGATGAATATTCATAAAAACTAAATAAAATAATTTAATACTGATGAATATTCATAAAAATTAAATAAGATAATTTACTCTGATTAATATCGATAAAAACAAAACAAAATAAGTTACTCTTATGAATACCTTTGAAAAGAAATTAAAATAAGTTACTTATATAAATACACATAAAAAACAAAACAAAATAGCTTAATCTTGTGAATACTAATGAAAAACAAAATAAAATAATTTATTTTATGAAAACCAGTGAGACACAAAATGAAAGAATATACTCTTATGAGTACCATTGAAAGACAAAAAAAAATTCTTATGAATACCAATAAGAAACAAAGTAAGATAATATACTCTTATGAATACCCAAGAAACACAAAAGAAAATAATTTACTTTTATGAAAACCTACGAAAAAAAATTACTCTTCTGAATACCAATAAGAAACAATAAAATAATTTACTCCTATGAATACCGAAGAAAAACAAAACAAAATAAGTTACTTTTATGAATACGCATAAAAAATAAAATAATATGCTATTGATGGATATCCATAAAGAGCAAAGTGAAATAATTTACTCATATCAATACACAAGAAAAACAAAATGAAATAATTTACTTTTATGAATATCCTTAAAAACAAAATAAAATAATTTACCAGTGATGGATATTCATACAAAACAAAATGAAATAATTTATTCTTATGAATGCTAATGAAAAACAAAATGAAATAATTTACCCTTATTAATACCAAAGCAAAACCAAATAAAATAACTTACTTTTATGAATATCCATGAAAATCAAAATATAATAAATTACTCTTACCCATGAAAAACACAACAAAATAACTTAACATTGCTTTTATTTTATGAACGGAAAATAAAATAATTTACCACTGATGGATATTCATACAAAACAAAATAAAATAATTTACTCTTATGAATACCAATGAAAAACAAAATGAAAAAAAATTACTCTTATGAATACCAATGAAAAACAAAATAAAATAATTTACTGTTATGAATACCAAAATAAACAAAAAAAATTACTTTTATGAATATCCATGAAAATCGAAATATAATAAATTACTCTTACAAATACGTATGAAAAACGCAATAAAATAACTTACTACTGATTTTACTCCATAAAATAAAAATAAAACAATTTATTCTTATGAATACCAATGAAAAAACAAAGAAAATAATTTATTACTGATGGATGTTCATAAAAAAACAAAATAAAATAATTTACAAATAATGCATATTCGTAAAAAAACAATATTAAATAATTTACTACTGATAGATTTCCGTAAAAAACAAAATAAAATAACTTACTGCAAATGGACATACATAAAAGCAAACTATAATAATTTACTCTCATGAACACCAATAAAACACAAAACAAATAATTTACTACTGATAGATATTCATATAAAACAAAATGATATGTTTTAATACTGATGGATATCCATAAAAAACAAAATAAAATAATTCACTCTTATGAACACCAATGAAACGCAAAATAAAATAATTTACTATTGATAGATATTCATCAGTAACAAAATAAAATATTTTACTACTGATAGATATTCATAAAAAACAAAATAATATAATTTACTCTTATGAATACCAATGAGAAAGAAAAGAAAATAACTTACTTTTATGAATACTCTTAAAACAATATAAAATAATTTACTACTGATAGATAATGATAAAAACAAAATAAAATAATTTACTACTTAAAAATATCCAAAACAAAACAAAATAATTTACACATATAAATACATATGAAAAACAAAATAAAATAGCTTAATCTTGTGAATACCAATGAAAAATAAAATAAAATAATTTATTCTTAGGAAAACCAGTTAGAAACAAAATGAAAAAATATACTCTTATGAATGCCCATGAAACACAAAAAAATTTTCTTTTGAATACCAATAAGAAACAAAGTAAAATAATATACTCTTATGAATACGCATAAAAAACAAAATAAAATAATTTACTACTGATGGATATTATTCAAACACGAAATAAAATAATTAATTCTTATGAACACCCATAAAAAACAAAATAAAATAACAAAGTTTTATGAATACCAATGAAAAACAAAATAAAATAAAATACTTTTATGACTGTCTTTAAAAATAATGTAAAATAATTTACTGCTGATGAATATTTATAAAAACAAGATATAATAATTTACTCTTATGAATACGCATAAAAAACAAAATAAGACTTCACATTTATGAATGTACAGAAAATAAAATAATGTACTTTTATGAATATCCATGAGAAACAAAATAAATTTATTCTGATAAATACCGATGAAAAACAAAATAAAATAATTTACTCTTATGAATACCAATGAAAAAAGAAATACCACGATTTACTCTTATGAAAACCCATGAAAAACAAACAAAGTAATTTACTGCTAATTGATATCCAAAAAAAATACTCTTATGAATTCTCAAGAATAAGAAAATAAAATAATTTACTCTTACGAATACCCATAAAAAAGCAAAATATAATAATTTAGTACTGATGGATATTCATGAAAAGAAAAGAAAATAATTTACTCTTATGAATACCAATGAAGAAGAAAATATGATAATGTACTACTGATATGTACTTATAAAAAACAAAATAAAATAATTAACTTCTGATAAATATTCATAAAAACCAAAATAATATTATTTATTTCCGAAAGATACTTCTGAAAGACAAAATCAAAGAATGTACTTGTAATAAATACTCATGAATTTCGTATCACTCCTGCAAGAATTCGATCATTTCTCTATCTTTTAACGAAACGCTGGGGTAGCTTTAAGGGCTTTTTTTCTTCTGTTTTACGCGGTCGCCTAGGCAACGTATATATTTTTCTTTTAAATCTCTACTTTTTTCCGAATCCTTTTGTGGCAGCTCGCGCCTCCCGGTTGAATGCTTGGCTCTCAGCAGCTTTCTCCAAAGGATTTGAGGTTTGCTTTCATTTCCTGGGATTTTATCTTGTCTCATAGGGCCTGGATTGACTCGGTCCTTTGCGGCTGGCCTCTCAGTCACTTTCTCTAAGGTCTGTCGTCGGATTTTCGATCCTTCTTTGCTCTGCTCTCGGGGATTGATTGCAAAATTGTGATTTAAACCCCGCTGTCGACTTTCTTTCTCTATCTCTTTTCAGTTTCCACACTTTGTTTCCGTCTTTTCTCGCTTCACGAGACTTGGATAGTGTAAAATCTGCCCAAGTCTTATCTCTAATTAGAACAGACGACACGGACTAAATCTTGGTTGACTCGAGAAAATTAGATTCTTTTTCTTTTCCCACTGTTTTTTAAAAAGTTTGTCTTTTTATGAATTACCTTAGTCTTGATTTGTGTGACTTATTTGAAGCATCGTATTATGTTCTAATTCTGAACAACCATTGCCCGTAGTTTTCTCATGCAGAATACCAATTTTTTAAATAATTTTATTTCACATATTGTTCACCGCCAAAAATCTGTCATGTTTCATGTCTGCTAACCTTCATGGTTTTTCGTGCATGGTTTTTTTATAAAAAAAATGTCAAAATGTAACAAATAATGCAATACTTCATGTGAACCTATCCTAATTCTTGAGAAAATAAAATAAACAAAACTCTTAGATGTTTTCCTAAATTTCAAACATTTATATGTAGGGTGAATACATCACGTTTTGTTTTTTCTAACCTAGTGACCTCTTTCAGCATTTCTTTTTCATCTGGTAAATATTTTAAAAGCAACACACCAAATGTACCTCAAAATGGTTAAAACTTGAAACCATATCGTAAATATATGTTTGGTAACAGTTTGGTCATAACACTAAAATAAACGTTGGACACAAGACAGTTAATTTAGACTCAGCGATAATTATCATATTGGTAACAAGGCTAACCGAGATTTCCTGTGAAAAAGGCTACTAGGTTTAATTAGTTTAGACAGAACCCACGAGACGTCTTTTCAAACGTCTTGGGGCCCGGCATGGCAGGGCGTGTTAAGACGTTCGACTCGTAATCCAAGGGTCGCGGGTTCGAATTCCGGTCGTACCAAACATGCTCTCCCTTTAGGCCGTTGGGACGTTATAATGTGACGGTCAATCCCACTATTCGTTGTTGAAAGAGTAGCCCAAGAGTTGGCGGTGGGTGGTGATGACTAGCTGCCTTTCCTCTAGTCTTATACTGCTAAATTAGGGACGGCTAGCACAGATAGCCCTCGAGTAGCTTTGTGCGAAATTCAAAACAAATAGATCAAACGTCTTACCTTGTGACATCAGGTTGATGGTGACGCTAGGCCTAATTGAAATTAACTTCCAGTCACAGCAAGCTACTTACTTAAAGCGAAACTAGCAATCAAACTGAAAATTAACTAATTAGATGAACCATAATTACTTTCTTAAAATTAAATATTGTAATGCATTGATTCATCAGTTAGATCTCTCTCCTAGATTATATTTTCGCCCTTAACCCTACTACTACGTGGCTTTGATTTTAACTCGGGCTTAATATGCTGCTAAATCCTTGACTTTTTAGTGTTCACTCATAATATATTTCAAAAGTTTATAAAATAAACAAAAGAAATCAGCGAACTATCTACAGGAAGGAAACTTGCTGGAACCTTATTATCTACTTCACTTGTATCAATAAACAAGAAATGTTAGATGTTGTCTATCAGCCGTGAAAGGTTATAACCCTGTCTTATAAACGGGAAGTGCGCTTAACCAGCTTCAACCTTGAAAGATTATTTGTATATTTTCTACCTTACTTTCATAAACCTTGAAAAATATTAAAAGAAATCTAGTTTCGTATAAATAATAAAACCTAGACACTACAGTTTATTCTGGTTTGTTGCTTCCGACGGATGAATTATTTAAAGTGTTGTGTTTTCTTATAGCAAAGCCACAGGGGGCTATCTGCTCAGCCCAAAATTATTTAAACAAACGTTATTAGTGATTAGACTACACCACTATTCCTTAACTTTGTTTGTTTGGGAATTTCGCACAAAGCAATTCGAGGGCTATCTGTGCTAGCCGTCCCTAATTTAGCAGTGTAAGACTAGAGGGAAGGCAGCTAGTCATCACCATCCACCGCGAACTCTTGGGCTACTCTTTACCAACGAATAGTGGGATTGACCGTCACATTATACACCCCCACGGCTGGGAGGGCGAGCATGTTTAGCGCGACGCGGGCGCGAACCCGCGACCCTCGGATTACGAGTCGCACGCTTTACGCGCTAATCCATGCCGGGCCTATTCCTTAACTAATAAATCTCGTATATTTCTCACATTGGACACAAATATTTACGTGTCATATTTATAACTAAATAAGCAAAATGTGGCATGTCCTTGTTAAATAAATAAGCAAGATGTGGCATGTCCTTGTTGCTCTCACATTAACATTTAACAAATTAGCAACCGAACCCGTTTTTAACGACCGTTGGAATTAGAAGGTCACCATAACATACATGATATAAATATAGCCTAAAGATTATGTGTAATGTTTCGCGTCCTGATGCTACCAAAACGCGCTTCGCTAAATGGTCAGGTTCTATTATTCACTCATAGATGGCAATAGTTACATATGACAATCTGCCTTTTTTCAGCTTTATACATGAATATATATTACGGCTATGCACAAATAACGAGTATATAGCTTTAAAACACGGAAACAAAAGTTAATAACGTAATTATTATAAGTTTACCTGCTAGATTTAGGATTTGTTAAGTTATATTTATGTTTAACCTAGCTGTAATATGTTTACCTCTGTATAGGCTTAGCACCGTACTTCTGTTGCCATAAGAAGCAGCAAATATACAATAAAATAACACTACGTATTTAGTACTGTATATTTCTTAAACACTCTGAATTTATTAAAAGTAGCTACTACACGCTTAGGTTCAATAACAGCCTTTTTTAACAATATAAGTTTAATAGTTTTAGTTTTGTAATAACATTCGTTTAATTATGAAAGTAAGGTCTGAGGTCTCTCTTGGCTCTCTGGTTAGGGAGTTTGTCTGGAAATCTCGGGTTGAAGGTTGGAATCCTTGTCGCCGAACAAACTCGCTCTTTTAGCCGTGGGGGCGTTATAATGTGACGGTCAACCCTACTTTTCTTTGATAAAAGAGTGGCTCATGATACCCAAAAGCTATCTTTCCACTAGTCTTTCACGACTAAGTTAGGGTCGCTAATCTGGAAAATAAATGGATGCCACCAGGTAAATCTGTTCGATGTTCACCGATAATAATTCAGCATCGATTGCACACAGATGATTTAGCAAAATATAATAATGTACCACACACATTTGTTACCTGTCACTTTAGAATTGGGAGGTGCAGTTTTATAATATTATAGGCTTAGAAACTGTGGTTTTATGCATTTGTAGGATTAGTAAATGTCATTTTATAACACTATTGACTTATTAACTATAGGTTTCTAACACTGTAGATTTAGTAAATGTAATTTTGTAACACAATAAACTTATTAACTATAGGTTCTTCACACTGTACGTTTAGTAAAGTCATTTTCTAACACTATAGAATTATTAACTTCAGGTTTTACACACTGTACGTTTAGTAACTGTCATTCTGTAACACTATAGATTTATTAACTTCAGGTTTTTCACACTGTACGTTTAGTAACTGTTATTCTGTAACACTATAGATTTATTAACTTCAGGTTTTTCCCACTGTACGTTTAGTAACTGTCAATTTGTAACACTATAGACATTAACTATAGGTTTCTAACACTGTATATTTAGTAACTGTCATTTTGTAACACTATAGAATTATTAACTTCAGGTTTTTTCACACTGTACGTGTAGTAACTGTCATTTTTAAACACTATAGACTCATTAACTATAGGTTTCTCACATTGTACGTTTACTAAATGTAATTTTGTTTCATTACGTCTCTAGTGACGAGAGCTTTATTTAATTATAATAATGTAACTTTATTTTAATACATGTTAATAGTTCTGAGATCATTAGTTAAGGGTTAAATTATAGTCTACTTAGAAAACGTTTCGATCGAGAATGGTTTTGCATCGGAAAAAGTGGTTAAGTATCATATTAGAACTTTGTTTGCTTTGAATAATAACATTTATTTAAACCACATTAATTCTATATAATTTTCCACAATATTTCAAGTTGTTTTCGATGAATGAAGTGGGATTTATTATATAATACTGAACGGAAGAAGATAGAGGAAAAAATAACAGCATAACGTGTTTAGTTGTTTCATAGGTAAAATCACGTGTCTCTGAATAAATATTGGAGTTTATATGATTCTAAAGAAATACTATTTTTAATTTAGCTTTATAGAATCGTTGTTGGAAGTAAAGATAGAAATTATAATATTAAAGAGAACTTCAAATAAGGTCCAAAAGTTAACTATTAGACAAATGATCCATAACTAGTTTAAAAGCTAACTTAGTGTTAAGTTTATAATGTGTCTTATGATACGTCACCAACAAATTGTATTCTTAATGTAATTACACATGAATTTATTATTTTTTCCAAACTGTATCTCCGCCAGATGACGAGACTTATTTTCAGCCCTACGTGGGTGTGTGGATAAGGTATAACTTAAAATGTTATTGTACGAATTTGGTCGATTATAGTATTAATGAGAGAGAGAGAAAGTAAAGAAAAGGGCTTTGAATATTCCTAATGGATCACTTATTTAACCTATAATGAACATACTAGTTCACAGGTCCGACTGTATATCAACCAGTTTCCTTATAAAGGTAGTAAACCGGAATTATGAAGAACGGTCAAGGCTTGGGAAAATGGAGATGCTTAGACCGAGATCGTAGAAAACGTGGAAATGTTTGTTGTACGTACTAAGTAAGTTACAGGAAGATTGTAAAACTTTGTGAGAATTATGGCTTGTCAGTACCTTTCTAGTTAACAGGTTGTTGGTCACCGAAAACATCAAAATCATGTAAAAACTGAACAACGTCATAGTTTAGGCCTTTGGTTAACGTTAAAGTATATTTGAAATATAAGCGAAGTATTTGCTTGTGCTGTCCTCTAACGAGTACAGAATGGACAAGAAGAAAATATTACTGGTAGATGCAAAGAAGTGAAAAATATTAGATTAAAGTTAAAGTCTGGCTGTTTAATGAACACCTTTCTTAGGGTTTGTGTAATAACGCGATGCGAAGTTAAAGTATTCTAGTTTTAGTTTCTATGAAACACTTAACATAATTATATCATTAATTAAGTGTTTTCGTAAGTCTGGTGGAAAGTACATGTTATTAAATATAAATTTATTTTATCAACAGTTTAACATTTGTGGTTTAATGTTTTCTCTTTCTTTCTTCCATATTTTCTACCCTTAGTTGGTAAGCTGTTATATCTGTTCTTGCAGCCAGTATTTTTTTTTTATTTGTAATAGATTAAAGTATTTATAGCTACATTTGAGGCTATCTATGTTCCGTCCACCACAGATATCTAAACTCGTATTCTAGAGTCATAAGTCCTCTTACACACTTCTGTGGCCCGGCATGGTCAAGCGTGTTAAGACGTGCGACTCGTAATCTGAGGGACGTGGGTTCGCATCCCGGTCGCGCCAAACATGCTCGCCCTTCCAGCCGTGGGGGCGTTATAATGTGACGGTCAATCCCACTATTCGTTGGTAAAAGAGTAGCCCAAGAGTTGGCGGTGGGTGGTGATGACTAGCTGCCTTCCCTCTAGTCTTACACTGCTAAATTAGGGACGGCTAGCACAGATAGCCCTCGAGTAGCTTTGTGCGAAATTCCAAAAAACAAAACAAACACACTTCTGTTTCGCTGTGAGACAGTTTGTGTGTGTGAAAATTGTATTGGACCAGAATCCTGATAACAAGGCCCACAAATCGTGCCCTATCAGCGATATTTTCCATTTCCAGGGATAACAAGAGGTACCTTGACAAATTCAATTTATTTCGCTTTTGATACCAAACTGTAAAAATCTACAAAAAAGTTCATTTCCCACTCCAAGCCTGGTCTGTAACATATTCTTCAATATTAGAAGTTTTACCACACCTAAAGGTAATCCATTCTTTAGACTGACTCTTATAAAAAGTTGAAAAACTAGCATCGAACCCCCCTTGAAACTGTGTATGATCTTTAAAATTACTTTGTGCAATTACTATGTCTTAGTAATTATGTATCATCCGTATATACATAATGATTAACCAGTTTCTTTCGATACAGATTATGTTAAGCTTTAAAAGTGATGCAAGCATATATAATATACGAACAGTACGCTTAAAATAATTTCGGATTTGTTTTCGTAAAGAAGAATTATTTTGTTTATTAGAGTTTTCTGCATCTCTTTTATTATAAACCAGTAAAAAAACTGATGATAAGATAAAGCTGAAAAAATTCAAACAAATTATGAATATTTATATGAGTATTAGAAATGTAACAACTATGTAGTAGGACAAACTTAATAGTTTCCAGATGGAAATAATTAACTGTAATTAATTAAGTGTTCATTTACTATTATAAACTAGTTATGTGTGTGAGTAAGTTGGTTACTTGACTCCAGTCCTATTTAAAAAGCTTTAAATGAGCTCAAGAGGAGACAAAGAACCATTTAGAGCAGTGAAGTTTAAGTTATGAATGAATCAGTGTCAATTGTGTAGAAGTGGATAATGCCAGATATTAGAACAGATGTAGAAACCGCTTATGTACGTGTATCTACCGATAGGTATTACAACATACGAAGAAAATATTTGTATGTATGAATATAATTAACCCGTTAAGGTTAGTATGAGCCGAGATAAAATGGCTGTAACGTTCAATAGTTACTGCATGATGCTTACAGATAATTGGCTAAGTTATAACAATAATTACTGCATGATGCTTACAGATAATTGGTTAAGTTATAACAATAATTACTGCATGATGCTTACAGATATTTGGTTAAGTTGTAACAATAATTACTGCATGATGCTTAGAGATAATTGGTTAAGTTGTAACAATAATTACTGCATGATGCTTACAGATATTTGGTTAAGTTGTAACAATAATTACTGCATGATGCTTAGAGATAATTGGTTAAGTTGTAACAATAATTGCATGATGTTACAGATAATTGGTTGTTATAACAATAATTACTGCATGATGCTTACAGATAATTGGTTAAGTTATAACAATAATTACTGCATGATGCTTACAGATAATTGGTTAAGTTATAACAATAATTACTGCATGATGCTTACAGATAATTGGTTAAGTTATAACAATAATTACTGCATGATGCTTACAGATAATTGGTTAAGTTATAACAATAATTACTGCATGATGCTTACAGATAATTGGTTAAGTTATAACAATAATTACTGCATGATGCTTACAGATAATTGGTTAAGGTATAACCTTACTTACAGATAATTGGTTAAGATATAACCTTATTGGAGCACCCAATTGCCAATATCGAGAATTACATCATTTCTATTATTTTTTCAACAACACATATTTCTATGGGGAAATAAAAAAGGAAAACTACTATTTAGAAGTGAGTCAAGTTTATAAGCATATATTATTTCTTTTTCATAAATAACGGTTTCATTTCTGGTCGCTGGATGTCAGCACAAATTATTCTCATTTAACAGCCGTTTGTGACTTTTCATTGGAAAGACATGATATCTGCGAAAACTGTTTCAGTAAAAATACATAAATAAAGAATAAGTCAAATTATTATTCAAAGTACCAAGGATATCAAGCATTTATATAACTGATCTGTATGCATGCTATTGATGTCTAAATTTAAAACACTAGTTTTTAAATTATCAGAACAGTACATTGTATAGTAGTCTACTTTTCTTTAAATCTCCAGTGAGGCCCAACTCAGAAGCTGTTTCTGTGTGTATGCATGGTATCATACCAAATGGCTTAGGATCGGTACAAAGTTCTCCTTATTGATTGACATGACTGTGGAATGTGTTGGAGTCAAGTGGAACGAACAGGGGTGAAGTTGGAAGGTGTGGGTTTTGTAAGTGTCCATTTAACATCAGCACCCTGGGGTGAAGTTGGAAGATGTGGGTTTTGTAAGTGTCCATTTAACATCAGTTCAGTACCCTGGGGTGAAGTTTGAAGGTGTGGGTTTTGTAAGTGTCCATTTAACATCAGTTCAGTACCCTGGGGTGAAGTTGGAAGGTGTGGGTTTTGTAAGTGTCCATTTAACATCAGTTCAGCACCCTGGGGTGAAGTTGGAAGATGTGGGTTTTGTAAGTGTCCATTTAACATCAGTTCAGTACCCTGGGGTGAAGTTGGAAGGTGTGGGTTTTGTAAGTGTCCATTTAACATCAGTTCAGCACCCTGGGGTGAAGTTGGAAGATGTGGGTTTTGTAAGTGTCCATTTAACATCAGTTCAGCACCCTGGGGTGAAGTTGGAAGGTGTGGGTTTTGTAAGTGTCCATTTAACATCAGTTCAGCACCCTGGGGTGAAGTTGGAAGATGTGGGTTTTGTAAGTGTCCATTTAACATCAGTTCAGCACCCTGGGGTGAAGTTGGAAGGTGTGGGTTTTGTAAGTGTCCATTTAACATCAGTTCAGCACCCTGGGGTGAAGTTGGAAGGTGTGGGTTTTGTAAGTGTCCATTTAACATCAGTTCAGCACCCTGGGGTGAAGTTGGAAGGTGTGGGTTTTGTAAGTGTCCATTTAACATCAGTTCAGTACCCTGGGGTGAAGTTGGAAGGTGTGGGTTTTGTAAGTGTCCATTTAACATCAGTTCAGCACCCTGGGGTGAAGTTGGAAGGTGTGGGTTTTGTAAGTGTCCATTTAACATCAGTTCAGCACCCTGGGGTATTTGTACTATCATGAAGGAGCTTTACCAGCTTCTCTACTTCTAACTACAATTAAGAAATATAGAAAATGACAAAAACGATATGATATTAAGAATACCTATTACTATAGCATCAGAATAATACAAGACATGTTTACTATACATACCTATTACTATAGCATCAGAATAATATAAGACATGTTTACTATACATACCTATTACTATAGCATCAGAATAATATAAGACATGCTTAATATAAATACCTATTACTATAGCATCAGAATAATACAAGACATGTTTACTTATAAATACCTATTACAATAGCATCAGAATAATACAAGACATGTTTACTTATAAAATTGTTTCAAACAGAAGGGATAAAACTGAATAAAAATGTTGAAAAGCTAAACGTTATCTATAGATTACAATGAGATGAGATTAACACACAAGTCATACATAGGCATGAAACAAGTAATAACTCAATCTTACAAGCTATGGTTGTCAGCTACTATAAGACTATATAGCACGATTCAATTTTAATACTTTTATTCAAACTAGAATTCATGAAACTGGCGGTAATTCATCATTTAGTTGCAGATAAAAGTTAGTCTTAAAAATGTTTGGCTACTTATGTACTGATTTGTGTTTTGTGTTATTGTCCCTTTCTGTACTTATGTACTGATTTGTGTTTTGTGTTATTGTCCCTTTCTGTACTTATGTACCTTAACCTCCTGGCCATGCCAGCCCAGCACAAGAAGAATCCACTTATATATATATATATATATCGTATATATTACTATGTATCACACAAACTGTAACTGACAGTGCAAAGCTTGAAATTAAGACACACTGTTGTGCGTCATGTGGCTAAACCAGTCTACACGACACAAGTGTGGTATTAACAGGAGTTATAACTTAGCGATTTACTTTTTGTAGTTCAGACTGTGGTAACCCAAATTATTACATATTTTAAGTGGAAGTGCTCTACAGGACTCGTACTTCACATACTAGATTTAGGGATAATCCATTAAGACATCCGTTAATGCTATATTAGCAGTTTATAGCTCGAGTTTTCAAAGAATCATACGGTGGTCTATTTATTGTCAACTTTTCAGCAAAAATTTATACTAAAGGGTGTTTAGCATCACGTAATACTAGCTTAAGCATTTAGTGTAAATAATAATGCTTGATACAGCTGAACCGATTGCATGTGGGTGATGAGAAGAAACTGTCAATCTAAATTCCATTGCATTACTATATAAAATGCTATTAACACTGTTTTAGAAAGGAAAACTACCATCATATATTATTTTAAAGAATCCGGTTGGTTCTATAATGTAAAAGTCTGATCCAAATAATATGGTTGTGATCCTCAAGTTAATGTTGGCTATTACCGAGTGTCACTTGCTATAGTTTGTTGGTATGTATTGACAAAAAGTGATTATATCTAACCAAAGACACCTTTCTCGTATCTGAAGAGCTTTTGATTAGATATCTTATTCAAATAATTTCAATCGATATTATATGTGCTGCCCCCTGATAGCTCACTAGTAAATCACACTCTGAAATTCGGTTTCCATAGATACGGTGGGCAGAGCACAAATAGTTCATTAAGTAACTTTGAGTTTAATAAAAACCAAACAAACTATAATTGATTCTACTGTTTACGTTGCAGATGGTTGGCATGAGAGTTGAGATAAATACCCTGATTAATATTTTAAACAGATATATATTATATATGTAAGTAAAATTATATGTTTCATTACACTATGTAACACAAATTATGTTCCTGGATAGTTTGTGTTATCTCTAAATTTCTTATGTTGTAAAAGTACACAAAATGGCCATTATTTTCTGCAAACTTTACTTTTGTGATATGGATAATGAAATTTAAAAATTAACCTATTTTCTATGTAAAAACGGACAAATTTGCACAGTTTGATTTACATAAGGTCTAAATAGAACAACATATGAATCAAGATTTACATGTATTTACACTAAGGTTATGCAAAATGTTTAGAAGTCAGTAGTTTTTCGAGATATGTGACTGTAATGTAAATCACTTTCACGTATCGGGCCCCAAATATAGTCTACCATCATGTTTTCGTTATACATTCCTAGGTCACAAAAGCAAAGTTTGAAGAGAAAAATTGGTCTTTCACATTTACTTTAAGCGTAAGCAATTGGAAAATAACACTTTCTGACCAGGAACAAGAAAAAGTAAAAATTTATTACACAATGTTATTTGTTCACCATTGATATACCTTATAATTCATTATTTATCAGTAACTTCTGTGAGTAATTAATTAAACATAACTAGTAACAAAACTAAGTGCAACAATGTTTCTTATAAATTGTTGTTTATATGCAGAGACCAAATAATATATTGTTCTTTCTGTGTTGGGTTCTACGGGTTTTACCAGGGTACATATGGTGACGGATATTGTACATAAACGATACTGGAAACACGACACCCATTTTGTAAACATGTTTCTGCAGAACACGTGGAAAACAAATATCGAACAAAAATAACACCGCAACGAATAAACTATAAAGAAAACAAGAAAAAAAATATTTATGTACACAGCAAGTACAGAAAAATAGAAATAAAAACAGGCAAAGCAGTCAAAAACATGAACATATTTTACAAACCCTTACTTACTATTAAACATATATTGAGTGTTTTGAACAAAAATAAGTGAGATGTCAATGCTATTTACTTTATTATCACTGTGTTTGATAATTATGAATGAGATGTCATTGTTATTTACTTTATTATCACTGTGTTTGATAATTAGGACTGAGATGTCATTGTTATTTACTTTGTTATCACTGTTTTTGATAATTATGACTGAGATGTCATTGTTATTTACTTTATTATCAGTGTTTCATAATTATGAATGAGATGTCATAGTTTTTTTTTATTATCGCTGAGTTTAATAATTATGACTGAGATGTCATTGTTATTTACTTTATTGTCAGTGTGTAAGATAATATGAATGAGATGTTATTTACTTTATTATCACTGTGTTTGATAATTATGACTGAGATGTCATTTTTATTTACTTTATTATCACTGTGTTTTATAGTTATGAATGAGATGTCATTGTTATTTATTTTATTATCACTGTGTTTGAGAATTATGAATGAGATGTCATTGTTTTTTTTATTATCACTGAGTTTAATAATTATGACTGAGATGTCATTGTTATTAACTTTATTATCACTGAGTTTGGTAATTATGAATGAGATATCATTGTTATTTACTTTATTATCATTGTGTTTGATAATTATGACAGATGTCATTGTTATTTACTTTATTATCACATTGTTTCATAATTACGACTCAGATGTCATTGTTATTTACTTTATTATCACTGTGTTTGATAATTATGAATGAGATGTCATTGTTATTTACTTTATTATCACTGTGTTTGATAATTATGACTGAGATGTCATTGTTATTTACTTTGTTATCACTGTTTGATAATTATGACTGAGATGTCATTGTTATTTACTTTGTTATCACTGTGTTTGATAATTATGACTGAGATGTCATTGTTATTTACTTTATTATCACTGTGTTTGATAATTATGAATGAGATGTCATTGTTATTTACTCTTTATCACTGTGTTTAATAATTATGAATGAGATGTCATTGTTTTTTATTATCACTGTGTTTGATAATTATGACTGAGATGTCATTTTTATTTACTTTGTTATCACTGTGTTTGATAATTATGAATGAGATTTCATTGTTATTTACTTTATTATCACTGTGTTTGATAATTATGACTGAGATGTCGTTATTATTTACTTTATTATCACTGTGTTTTATAATTATGTATGAGATGTCATTGTTATTTATTTTATTATCTCTGTGTTTGATAATTATGACTGAGATGTAGTTGTTATTTACTTTATCACTGTGTTTGATAATTATGACTGAGATGTCATTGTTATTTACTTTATTATCACTGTGTTTGATAATTATGACTGAGATGTCATTGTTATTTACTTTATTATCACTGTGTTTGATAATTATGACTGAGATGTCATTGTTATTTACTTTATTATCACTGTGTTTGATAATTATGACTGAGATGTCATTGTTATTTACTTTATTATCACTGTGTTTGATAATTATGAATGAGATGTCATTGTTATTTACTTTATTATCACTGTGTTTGATAATTATGACTGAGATGTCATTGTTATTTACTTTATTATCACTGTGTTTGATAATTATGACATATGTCATTGTTATTTACTTTATTATCACTGTGTTTGATAATTATGAATGAGATGTCATTGTTATTTACTTTATTATCACTGTGTTTGATAATTATGACTGAGATGTCATTGTTATTTACTTTATTATCACTGTGTTTGATAATTATGAATGAGATGTCATTGTTATTTACTTTATTATCACTGTGTTTGATAATTATGACTGAGATGTCATTGTTATTTACTTTATTATCACTGTGTTTGATAATTATGACTGAGATGTCATTGTTATTTACTTTATTATCACTGTGTTTGATAATTATGACTGAGATGTCATTGTTATTTACTTTATTATCACTGTGTTTGATAATTATGACTGAGATGTCATTGTTATTTACTTTATTATCACTGTGTTTGATAATTATGACTGAGATGTCATTGTTATTTACTTTATTATCACTGTGTTTGATAATTATGACTGAGATGTCATTGTTATTTACTTTATTATCACTGTGTTTGATAATTATGAATGAGATGTCATTGTTATTTACTTTATTATCACTGTGTTTGATAATTATGAATGAGATGTCATTGTTATTTACTTTATTATCACTGTGTTTGATAATTATGACTGAGATGTCATTGTTATTTACTTTATTATCACTGTGTTTGATAATTATGAATGAGATGTCATTGTTATTTATTTTATTATCACTGTGTTTGATAATTATGACTGAGATGTCATTGTTATTTACTTTATTATCACTGTGTTTGATAATTATGAATGAGATGTCATTGTTATTTACTTTATTATCACTGTGTTTGATAATTATGACTGAGATGTCATTGTTATTTACTTTATTATCACTGTGTTTGATAATTATGACTGAGATGTCATTGTTATTTACTTTATTATCACTGTGTTTGATAATTATGAATGAGATGTCATTGTTATTTACTTTATTATCACTGTGTTTGATAATTATGACTGAGATGTCATTGTTATTTACTTTATTATCACTGTGTTTGATAATTATGACTGAGATGTCATTGTTATTTACTTTATTATCACTGTGTTTGATAATTATGAATGAGATGTCATTGTTATTTACTTTATTATCACTGTGTTTGATAATTATGAATGAGATGTCATTGTTATTTACTTTATTATCACTGTGTTTGATAATTATGACTGAGATGTCATTTTTATTTACTTTATTATCACTGTGTTTGATAATTATGAATGAGATGTCATTGTTATTTACTTTATTATCACTGTGTTTGATAATTATGACTGAGATGTCATTGTTATTTACTTTATTATCACTGTGTTTGATAATTATGAATGAGATGTCATTGTTATTTACTTTATTATCACTGTGTTTGATAATTATGAGATGAGATGTCTTTTTATCACTGTGTTTGATAATTATTGAGATGTCATTGTTATTTACTTTATTATCACTGTGTTTGATAATTATGAATGAGATGTCATTGTTATTTACTTTATTATCACTGTGTTTGATAATTATGACTGAGATGTCATTGTTATTTACTTTATTATCACTGTGTTTGATAATTATGACTGAGATGTCATTGTTATTTACTTTATTATCACTGTGTTTGATAATTATGACTGAGATGTCATTGTTATTTACTTTATTATCACTGTGTTTGATAATTATGAATGAGATGTCATTGTTATTTACTTTATTATCACTGTGTTTGATAATTATGACTGAGATGTCATTGTTATTTACTTTATTATCACTGTGTTTGATAATTATGAATGAGATGTCATTGTTATTTACTTTATTATCACTGTGTTTGATAATTATGACTGAGATGTCATTGTTATTTACTTTATTATCACTGTGTTTGATAATTATGACTGAGATGTCATTGTTATTTACTTTATTATCACTGTGTTTGATAATTATGACTGAGATGTCATTGTTATTTACTTTATTATCACTGTGTTTGATAATTATGACTGAGATGTCATTGTTATTTACTTTATTATCACTGTGTTTGATAATTATGACTGAGATGTCATTGTTATTTACTTTATTATCACTGTGTTTGATAATTATGACTGAGATGTCATTGTTATTTACTTTATTATCACTGTGTTTGATAATTATGAATGAGATGTCATTGTTATTTACTTTATTATCACTGTGTTTGATAATTATGACTGAGATGTCATTGTTATTTACTTTATTATCACTGTGTTTGATAATTATGACTGAGATGTCATTGTTATTTACTTTATTATCACTGTGTTTGATAATTATGAATGAGATGTCATTGTTATTTACTTTATTATCACTGTGTTTGATAATTATGACTGAGATGTCATTGTTATTTACTTTATTATCACTGTGTTTGATAATTATGAATGAGATGTCATTGTTATTTACTTTATTATCACTGTGTTTGATAATTATGACTGAGATGTCATTGTTATTTACTTTATTATCACTGTGTTTGATAATTATGAATGAGATGTCATTGTTATTTACTTTATTATCACTGTGTTTGATAATTATGAATGAGATGTCATTGTTATTTACTTTATTATCACTGTGTTTGATAATTATGACTGAGATGTCATTGTTATTTACTTTATTATCACTGTGTTTGATAATTATGACTGAGATGTCATTGTTATTTACTTTATTATCACTGTGTTTGATAATTATGACTGAGATGTCATTGTTATTTACTTTATTATCACTGTGTTTGATAATTATGAATGAGATGTCATTGTTATTTACTTTATTATCACTGTGTTTGATAATTATGACTGAGATGTCATTGTTATTTACTTTATTATGACTGAGATGTCATTGTTATTTACTTTATTATCACTGTGTTTGATAATTATGAATGAGATGTCATTGTTATTTACTTTATTATCACTGTATTTGATAATTATGAATGTGATGTCATTGTTATTTACTTTATTATCACTGTGTTTGATAATTATGACTGAGATGTCATTGTTATTTTTTTATTATCACTGTGTTTGATAATTATGACTGAGATGTCATTGTTATTTACTTTATTATCACTGTGTTTGATAATTATGAATGTGATGTCATTGTTATTTACTTTATTATCACTGTGTTTGATAATTATGACTGAGATGTCATTGTTATTTACTTTATTATCACTGTGTTTGATAATTATGATGAGATGTTATTGTTATTTTTTTTGTTATCTCTGTGTTTGATAATTATGACTGAGATGTCATTGTTATTTACTTTATTATCACTGTGTTTGATAATTATGAATGAGATGTCATTGTTATTTACTTTATTATCACTGTGTTTGATAATTATGACTGAGATGTCATTGTTATTTACTTTATTATCACTGTGTTTGATAATTATGACTGAGATGTCATTGTTATTTACTTTATTATCACTGTGTTTGATAATTATGAATGAGATGTTATTGTTATTTACTATATTATCACTGTGTTTGATAATTATGACTGAGATGTCATTGTTATTTACTTTATTATCACTGTGTTTGATAATTATGACTGAGATGTCATTGTTATTTACTTTATTATCACTGTGTTTGATAATTATGACTGAGATGTCATTGTTATTTACTTTATTATCACTGTGTTTGATAATTATAAATCAGATGTCATTGTTATTTACTTTATTATCACTGTGTTTGATAATTATGAATGAGATGTCATTGTTTTTTATTATCACTGTGTTTGATAATTATGACTGAGATGTCATTGTTATTTACTTTGTTATCACTGTGTTTGATAATTATGAATGAGATGTCATTGTTATTTACTTTATTATCACTGTGTTTGATAATTATGACTGAGATGTCATTGTTATTTACTTTATTATCACTGTGTTTGATAATTATTATGAGATGTCATTGTTATTTACTTTATTATCACTGTGTTTGATAATTATGACTGAGATGTCATTGTTTTTTTATTATCACAGTGTTTGATAATTATGACTGAGATGTCATTGTTATTTACTTTGTTATCACTGTGTTTGATAATTATTACTGAGATGTCATTGTTATTTACTTTATTATCACTGTGTTTGATAATTATTATCATTGTTATTTACTTTATTATCACTGTGTTTGATAATTATGACTGAGATGTCATTGTTATTTACTTTATTATCACTGTGTTTGATAATTATGACTGAGATGTCATTGTTATTTACTTTATTATCACTGTGTTTGATAATTATGAATGAGATGTCATTGTTATTTACTTTATTATCACTGTGTTTGATAATTATGACTGAGATGTCATTGTTATTTACTTTATTATCACTGTGTTTGATAATTATGACTGAGATGTCATTGTTATTTACTTTATTATCACTGTGTTTGATAATTATGACTGAGATGTCATTGTTATTTACTTTATTATCACTGTGTTTGATAATTATGACTGAGATGTCATTGTTATTTACTTTATTATCACTGTGTTTGATAATTATGAATGAGATGTCATTGTTATTTACTTTATTATCACTGTGTTTGATAATTATGACTGAGATGTCATTGTTATTTACTTTATTATCACTGTGTTTGATAATTATGAATGAGATGTCATTGTTATTTACTTTATTATCACTGTGTTTGATAATTATGACTGAGATGTCATTGTTATTTACTTTATTATCACTGTGTTTGATAATTATGAATGAGATGTCATTGTTATTTACTTTATTATCACTGTGTTTGATAATTATGAATGTGATGTCATTGTTATTTACTTTATTATCAGTGTTTGATAATTATAACTGAGATGTCATTGTTATTTACTTTATTATCACTGTGTTAGACAATTATAACTGAGATGTCATTGTTATTTACTTTATTATCACTGTGTTTGATAATTATGACTGAGATGTCATTGTTATTTACTTTATTATCACTGTGTTTGATAATTATGAATGAGATGTCATTGTTATTTACTTTATTATCACTGTGTTTGATAATTATGACTGAGATGTCATTGTTATTTACTTTATTATCACTGTGTTTGATAATTATGACTGAGATGTCATTGTTATTTACTTTATTATCACTGTGTTTGATAATTATGAATGAGATGTCATTGTTATTTACTTTATTATCACTGTGTTTGATAATTATGAATGAGATGTCATTGTTATTTACTTTATTATCACTGTGTTTGATAATTATGAATGAGATGTCATTGTTATTTACTTTATTATCACTGTGTTTGATAATTATGACTGAGATGTCATTGTTATTTACTTTATTATCACTGTGTTTGATAATTATGAATGAGATGTCATTGTTATTTACTTTATTATCACTGTGTTTGATAATTATGACTGAGATGTCATTGTTATTTACTTTATTATCACTGTGTTTGATAATTATGAATGAGATGTCATTGTTATTTACTTTATTATCACTGTGTTTGATAATTATGACTGAGATGTCATTGTTATTTACTTTATTATCACTGTGTTTGATAATTATGAATGAGATGTCATTGTTATTTACTTTATTATCACTGTGTTTGATAATTATGACTGAGATGTCATTGTTATTTACTTTATTATCACTGTGTTTGATAATTATGAATGAGATGTCATTGTTATTTACTTTATTATCACTGTGTTTGATAATTATGAATGAGATGTCATTGTTATTTACTTTATTATCACTGTGTTTGATAATTATGACTGAGATGTCATTGTTATTTACTTTATTATCACTGTGTTTGATAATTATGACTGAGATGTCATTGTTATTTACTTTATTATCACTGTGTTTGATAATTATGACTGAGATGTCATTGTTATTTACTTTATTATCACTGTGTTTGATAATTATGAATGAGATGTCATTGTTATTTACTTTATTATCACTGTGTTTGATAATTATGAATGAGATGTCATTGTTATTTACTTTATTATCACTGTGTTTGATAATTATGACTGAGATGTCATTGTTATTTACTTTATTATCACTGTGTTTGATAATTATGAATGAGATGTCATTGTTATTTACTTTATTATCACTGTGTTTGATAATTATGACTGAGATGTCATTGTTATTTACTTTATTATCACTGTGTTTGATAATTATGAATGAGATGTCATTGTTTGATAATTTACTTTATTGTTATTTACTTTATTATCACTGTGTTTGATAATTATGTCTGAGATGTCATTGTTATTTACTTTATTATCACTGTGTTTGATAATTATGAATGAGATGTCATTGTTATTTACTTTATTATCATGAATGAGATGTCAACTGTGTTTGATAATTATGAGATGTCATTGTTATTTACTTTATTATCACTGTGTTTGATAATTATGACTGAGATGTCATTGTTATTTACTTTCTTATCACTGTGTTTGATAATTATGACTGAGATGTCATTGTTATTTACTTTATTATCACTGTGTTTGATAATTATGAATGAGATGTCATTGTTATTTACTTTATTATCACTGTGTTTGATAATTATGACTGAGATGTCATTGTTATTTACTTTATTATCACTGTGTTTGATAATTATGATGAGATGTCATTGTTATTTACTTTATTATCACTGTGTTTGATAATTATGACTGAGATGTCATTGTTATTTACTTTATTATCACTGTGTTTGATAATTATGAATGAGATGTCATTGTTATTTACTTTATTATCACTGTGTTTGATAATTATGACTGAGATGTCATTGTTATTTACTTTATTATCACTGTGTTTGATAATTATGAATGAGATGTCATTGTTATTTACTTTATTATCACTGTGTTTGATAATTATGAATGAGATGTCATTGTTATTTACTTTATTATCACTGTGTTTGATAATTATGACTGAGATGTCATTGTTATTTACTTTATTATCACTGTGTTTGATAATTATGACTGAGATGTCATTGTTATTTACTTTATTATCACTGTGTTTGATAATTATGACTGAGATGTCATTGTTATTTACATTTTATTATCACTGTGTTTGATAATTATGACTGAGATGTCATTGTTATTTACTTTATTATCACTGTGTTTGATAATTATGAATGAGATGTCATTGTTATTTACTTTATTATCACTGTGTTTGATAATTATGACTGAGATGTCATTGTTATTTACTTTATTATCACTGTGTTTGATAATTATGAATGAGATGTCATTGTTATTTACTTTATTATCACTGTGTTTGATAATTATGACTGAGATGTCATTGTTATTTACTTTATTATCACTGTGTTTGATAATTATGAATGAGATGTCATTGTTATTTACTTTATTATCACTGTGTTTGATAATTATGACTGAGATGTCATTGTTATTTACTTTATTATCACTGTGTTTGATAATTATGACTGAGATGTCATTGTTATTTACTTTATTATCACTGTGTTTGATAATTATGAATGAGATGTCATTGTTATTTACTTTATTATCACTGTGTTTGATAATTATGACTGAGATGTCATTGTTATTTACTTTATTATCACTGTGTTTGATAATTATGAATGAGATGTCATTGTTATTTACTTTATTATCACTGTGTTTGATAATTATGACTGAGATGTCATTGTTATTTACTTTATTATCACTGTGTTTGATAATTATGAATGAGATGTCATTGTTATTTACTTTATTATCACTGTGTTTGATAATTATTACTGAGATGTCATTGTTATTTACTTTATTATCACTGTGTTTGATAATTATGACTGAGATGTTATTGTTATTTACTTTGTTATCACTGTGTTTGATAATTATGACTGAGATGTCATTGTTATTATCACTGTGTTTGATAATTATCTGAGATGTCATTGTTATTTACTTTATTATCACTGTGTTTGATAATTATGACTGAGATGTCATTGTTATTTACTTTATTATCACTGTGTTTGATAATTATGACTGACATGTCATTGTTATTTACTTTATTGTCAGTGTGTAAGATAATATGAATGAGATGTTGTTATTTACTTTATTATCACTGTGTTTGATAATTATGACTGAGATGTCATTGTTATTTACTTTATTATCACTGTGTTTGATAATTATGACATTGAGATGTCATTGTTATTTACATTGTTATTTATTATCACTGTGTTTGATAATATATGAGATGAGATGTCATTGTTATTTTGAGATGTCTTTATTATCACTGTGTTTGATAATTATGACTGAGATGTCATTGTTATTTACTTTATTATCACTGTGTTTGATAATTATGAATGAGATGTCATTGTTATTTACTTTATTATCACTGTGTTTGATAATTATGACTGAGATGTCATTGTTATTTACTTTATTATCACTGTGTTTGATAATTATGAATGAGATGTCATTGTTATTTACTTTATTATCACTGTGTTTGATAATTATGACTGAGATGTCATTGTTATTTACTTTATTATCACTGTGTTTGATAATTATGAATGAGATGTCATTGTTATTTACTTTATTATCACTGTGTTTGATAATTATGACTGAGATGTCATTGTTATTTACTTTATTATCACTGTGTTTGATAATTATGACTGAGATGTCATTGTTATTTACTTTATTATCACTGTGTTTGATAATTATGACTGAGATGTCATTGTTATTTACTTTATTATCACTGTGTTTGATAATTATGACTGAGATGTCATTGTTATTTACTTTATTATCACTGTGTTTGATAATTATGATGACTGAGATGTCATGTCATATTTACTTTATTATCACTGTGTTTGATAATTATGAATGAGATGTCATTGTTATTTACTTTATTATCACTGTGTTTGATAATTATGACTGAGATGTCATTGTTATTTACTTTATTATCACTGTGTTTGATAATTATGACTGAGATGTCATTGTTATTTACTTTATTATCACTGTGTTTTATTATACTGAGATGTCATTTATTTACTTTATTATCACTGTGTTTGATAACTGAGATGTTTGATTAACTGTGTTTGATAATTATGAATGAGATGTCATTGTTATTTACTTTATTATACTTTATTGAGATGTCATTGTTATTTACTTTATTATCAGTGTTTGATAATTATAACTGAGATGTCATTGTTATTTACTTTATTATCACTGTGTTTGATAATTATGAATGAGATGTCATTGTTATTTACTTTATTATCACTGTGTTTGATAATTATGAATGAGATGTCATTGTTATTTATTTTATTATCACTGGGTTTGATAATTATGACTGAGATGTCATTGTTATTTACTTTATTATCACTGTGTTTGATAATTATGACTGAGATGTCATTGTTATTTACTTTATTATCACTGTGTTTGATAATTATGACTGAGATGTCATTGTTATTTACTTTATTATCACTGTGTTTGATAATTATGAATGAGATGTCATTGTTATTTACTTTATTATCACTGTGTTTGATAATTATGACTGAGATGTCATTGTTATTTACTTTATTATCACTGTGTTTGATAATTATGAATGAGATGTCATTGTTATTTACTTTATTATCACTGTGTTTGATAATTATGACTGAGATGTCATTGTTATTTACTTTATTATCACTGTGTTTGATAATTATGAATGAGATGTCATTGTTATTTACTTTATTATCACTGTGTTTGATAATTATGACTGAGATGTCATTGTTATTTACTTTATTATCACTGTGTTTGATAATTATGAATGAGATGTCATTGTTATTTACTTTATTATCACTGTGTTTGATAATTATGACTGAGATGTCATTGTTATTTACTTTATTATCACTGTGTTTGATAATTATGACTGAGATGTCATTGTTATTTACTTTATTATCACTGTGTTTGATAATTATGAATGAGATGTCATTGTTATTTACTTTATTATCACTGTGTTTGATAATTATGACTGAGATGTCATTGTTATTTACTTTATTATCACTGTGTTTGATAATTATGACTGAGATGTCATTGTTATTTACTTTATTATCACTGTGTTTGATAATTATGACTGAGATGTCATTGTTATTTACTTTATTATCACTGTGTTTGATAATTATGACTGAGATGTCATTGTTATTTACTTTATTATCACTGTGTTTGATAATTATGAATGAGATGTCATTGTTATTTACTTTATTATCACTGTGTTTGATAATTATGACTGAGATGTCATTGTTATTTACTTTATTATCACTGTGTTTGATAATTATGAATGAGATGTCATTGTTATTTACTTTATTATCACAGTTTTGATAATTATAACAGAGATGTCATTGTTATTTACTTTATTATGACTGAGATGTCATTGTTATTTACTTTATTATCAATGTGTTTGATAATTATGAATGAGATATTATTGTTATTTACATTATTATCTCTGTGTTTGATAATTATGACTGAGATGTCATTGTTATTTACTTTATTATCACTGTGTTTGATAATTATGACTGAGATGTCATTGTTATTTACTTTATTATCACTGTGTTTGATAATTATGAATGAGATGTCATTGTTATTTACTTTATTATCACTGTGTTTGATAATTATGAATGAGATGTCATTGTTATTTACTTTATTATCACTGTGTTTGATAATTATGACTGAGATGTCATTGTTATTTACTTTGTTATCACTGTGTTTGATAATTATGAATGAGATGTCATTATTATTTTTTTTATTATCACTGTGTTTGATAATTATGACTGAGATGTCATTGTTATTTACTTTATTATCACTGTGTTTGATAATTATGACTGAGATGTCATTGTTATTTACTTTATTATCACTGTGTTTGATAATTATGACTGAGATGTCATTGTTATTTACTTTATTATCACTGTGTTTGATAATTATGACTGAGATGTCATTGTTATTTACTTTATTATCACTGTGTTTGATAATTATGAATGAGATGTCATTGTTATTTACTTTATTATCACTGTATTTGATAATTATGAATGAGATGTCATTGTTATTTACTTTATTATCACTGTGTTTGATAATTATGACTGATGATGTTATTTACTTTATTATCACTGTGTTTGATAATTATGACTGAGATGTTATTGTTATTTACTTTGTTATCACTGTGTTTGATAATTATGAATGAGATGTCATTGTTATTTACTTTATTATCACTGTGTTTGATAATTATGACTGAGATGTCATTGTTATTTACTTTATTATCACTGTGTTTGATAATTATGAATGAGATGTCATTGTTATTTACTTTATTATCACTGTGTTTGATAATTATGACTGAGATGTCATTGTTATTTACTTTATTATCACTGTGTTTGATAATTATGAATGAGATGTCATTGTTATTTACTTTATTATCACTGTGTTTGATAATTATGATGAGATGTCATTGTTATTTACTTTATTATCACTGTGTTTGATAATTATGAATGAGATGTCATTGTTATTTACTTTATTATCACTGTGTTTGATAATTATGAATGAGATGTCATTGTTATTTACTTTATTATCACTGTGTTTGATAATTATGACTGAGATGTCATTGTTATTTACTTTATTATCACTGTGTTTGATAATTATGACTGAGATGTCATTGTTATTTACTTTATTATCACTGTGTTTGATAATTATGACTGAGATGTCATTGTTATTTACTTTATTATCACTGTGTTTGATAATTATGAATGAGATGTCATTGTTATTTACTTTATTATCACTGTGTTTGATAATTATGACTGAGATGTCATTGTTATTTACTTTATTATCACTGTGTTTGATAATTATGACTGAGATGTCATTGTTATTTACTTTATTATCACTGTGTTTGATAATTATGAATGAGATGTCATTGTTATTTACTTTATTATCACTGTGTTTGATAATTATGAATGAGATGTCATTGTTATTTACTTTATTATCACTGTGTTTGATAATTATGACTGAGATGTCATTGTTATTTACTTTATTATCACTGTGTTTGATAATTATGACTGAGATGTCATTGTTATTTACTTTATTATCACTGTGTTTGATAATTATGAATGAGATGTCATTGTTATTTACTTTATTATCACTGTGTTTGATAATTATGACTGAGATGTCATTGTTATTTACTTTATTATCACTGTGTTTGATAATTATGAATGAGATGTCATTGTTATTTACTTTATTATCACTGTGTTTGATAATTATGACTGAGATGTCATTGTTATTTACTTTATTATCACTGTGTTTGATAATTATGAATGAGATGTCATTGTTATTTACTTTATTATCACTGTGTTTGATAATTATGACTGAGATGTCATTGTTATTTACTTTATTATCACTGTGTTTGATAATTATTGAGATGTCATTGTTATTTACTTTATTATCACTGTGTTTGATAATTATGACTGAGATGTCATTGTTATTTACTTTATTATCACTGTGTTTGATAATTATGACTGAGATGTCATTGTTATTTACTTTATTATCACTGTGTTTGATAATTATGACTGAGATGTCATTGTTATTTACTTTATTATCACTGTGTTTGATAATTATGAATGAGATGTCATTGTTATTTACTTTATTATCACTGTGTTTGATAATTATGAATGAGATGTCATTGTTATTTTTTTATTATCACTGTGTTTGATAATTATGACTGAGATGTCATTCACTGTGTTTTATTTACTTTATTATCACTGTGTTTGATAATTATGAATGAGATGTCATTGTTATTTACTTTATTATCACTGTGTTTTATGATGAGATTTTGTTATTTACTTTGTTATCACTGTGTTTGATAATTATGAATGAGATGTCGTTGTTATTTAATTTGTTATCATTGTGTTTGATATTTATGACTGAGATGTCATTGTTATTTACTTTATTATCACTGTGTTTGATAATTATGATGAGATGTCATTGACTTTATTATCACTGTGTTTGATAATTATTGAGATGTCATTGTTATTTACTTTATTATCACTGTGTTTGATAATTATGACTGAGATGTCATTGTTATTTACTTTATTATCACTGTGTTTGATAATTATGACTGAGATGTCATTGTTATTTACTTTATTATCACTGTGTTTGATAATTATGACTGAGATGTCATTGTTATTTACTTTATTATCACTGTGTTTGATAATTATGAATGAGATGTCATTGTTATTTACTTTATTATCACTGTGTTTGATAATTATGACTGAGATGTCATTGTTATTTACTTTATTATCACTGTGTTTGATAATTATGACTGAGATGTCATTGTTATTTACTTTATTATCACTGTGTTTGATAATTATGAATGAGATGTCATTGTTATTTACTTTATTATCACTGTGTTTGATAATTATGAATGAGATGTCATTGTTATTTACTTTATTATCACTGTGTTTGATAATTATGACTGAGATGTCATTGTTATTTACTTTATTATCACTGTGTTTGATAATTATGAATGAGATGTCATTGTTATTTACTTTATTATCACTGTGTTTGATAATTATGAATGAGATGTCATTGTTATTTACTTTATTATCACTGTGTTTGATAATTATGAATGAGATGTCATTGTTATTTACTTTATTATCACTGTGTTTGATAATTATGACTGAGATGTCATTGTTATTTACTTTATTATCACTGTGTTTGATAATTATGAATGAGATGTCATTGTTATTTACTTTATTATCACTGTGTTTGATAATTATGACTGAGATGTCATTGTTATTTACTTTATTATCACTGTGTTTGATAATTATGATAATTATGATGAGATGTCATTGTTATTTACTTTATTATCACTGTGTTTGATAATTATGACTGAGATGTCATTGTTATTTACTTTATTATCACTGTGTTTGATAATTATGACTGAGATGTCATTGTTATTTACTTTATTATCACTGTGTTTGATAATTATGACTGAGATGTCATTGTTATTTACTTTATTATCACTGTGTTTGATAATTATGACTGAGATGTCATTGTTATTTACTTTATTATCACTGTGTTTGATAATTATGACTGAGATGTCATTGTTATTTACTTTATTATCACTGTGTTTGATAATTATGATAATTATGAATGAGATGTCATTGTTATTTACTTTATTATCACTGTGTTTGATAATTATGACTGAGATGTCATTGTTATTTACTTTATTATCACTGTGTGTTTGATAATTATGAATGAGATGTCATTGTTATTTACTTTATTATCACTGTGTTTGATAATTATGACTGAGATGTCATTGTTATTTACTTTATTATCACTGTGTTTGATAATTATGAATGAGATGTCATTGTTATTTACTTTATTATCACTGTGTTTTATTATTGAGATGTCATTGTTATCACTGTGTTTGATAATTATGACTGAGATGTCATTGTTATTTACTTTATTATCACTGTGTTTGATAATTATGACTGAGATGTCATTGTTATTTACTTTGTTATCACTGTGTTTGATAATTATGAATGAGATGTCATTGTTATTTACTTTATTATCACTGTGTTTGATAATTATGACTGAGATGTCATTGTTATTTACTTTATTATCACTGTGTTTGATAATTATGACTGAGATGTCATTGTTATTTACTTTATTATCACTGTGTTTGATAATTATGAATGAGATGTCATTGTTATTTACTTTATTATCACTGTGTTTGATAATTATGACTGAGATGTCATTGTTATTTACTTTATTATCACTGTGTTTGATAATTATGACTGAGATGTCATTGTTATTTACTTTATTATCACTGTGTTTGATAATTATGACTGAGATGTCATTGTTATTTACTTTATTATCACTGTGTTTGGTAATTATGAATGAGATATCATTGTTATTTACTTTAATATCACTGTGTTTTATAATTATGACTTAGATGTCATTATTATTTACTTTGTTATCACTGTGTTTGATAATTATGAATGAGATGTCATTGTTATTTACTTTATTATCACTGTGTTTGATAATTATGACTGAGATGTCATTGTTATTTACTTTATTATCACTGTGTTTGATAATTATGACTGAGATGTCATTGTTATTTACTTTATTATCACTGTGTTTGATAATTTATGAGACTGTTATTTACTTTATTGTCACTTGTTTGATAATATGTCATTGTTATTTACTTTATTATCACTGTGTTTGATAATTATGACTGAGATGTCATTGTTATTTACTTTATTATCACTGTGTTTGATAATTATGACTGAGATGTCATTGTTATTTACTTTATTATCACTGTGTTTGATAATTATGAATGAGATGTCATTGTTATTTACTTTATTATCACTGTGTTTGATAATTATGACTGAGATGTCATTGTTATTTACTTTATTATCACTGTGTTTGATAATTATGACTGAGATGTCATTGTTATTTACTTTATTATCACTGTGTTTGATAATTATGACTGAGATGTCATTGTTATTTACTTTATTATCACTGTGTTTGATAATTATGAATGAGATGTCATTGTTATTTACTTTATTATCACTGTGTTTGATAATTATGACTGAGATGTCATTGTTATTTACTTTATTATCACTGTGTTTGATAATTATGAATGAGATGTCATTGTTATTTACTTTATTATCACTGTGTTTGATAATTATGAATGAGATGTCATTGTTATTTACTTTATTATCACTGTGTTTGATAATTATGACTGAGATGTCATTGTTATTTACTTTATTATCACTGTGTTTGATAATTATGAATGAGATGTCATTGTTATTTACTTTATTATCACTGTGTTTGATAATTATGACTGAGATGTCATTGTTATTTACTTTATTATCACTGTGTTTGATAATTATGAATGAGATGTCATTGTTATTTACTTTATTATCACTGTGTTTGATAATTATGACTGAGATGTCATTGTTATTTACTTTATTATCACTGTGTTTGATAATTATGAATGAGATGTCATTGTTATTTACTTTATTATCACTGTGTTTGATAATTATGAATGAGATGTCATTGTTATTTACTTTATTATCACTGTGTTTGATAATTATGACTGAGATGTCATTGTTATTTACTTTATTATCACTGTGTTTGATAATTATGACTGAGATGTCATTGTTATTTACTTTATTATCACTGTGTTTGATAATTATGACTGAGATGTCATTGTTATTTACTTTATTATCACTGTGTGTTGATAATTGAGATGTCATTGTTATTTATGATCACTGTGTTTGATAATTATGAGATGTCATTGTTATTTACTTTATTATCACTGTGTTTGATAATTATGACTGAGATGTCATTGTTATTTACTTTATTATCACTGTGTTTGATAATTATGACTGAGATGTCATTGTTATTTACTTTATTATCACTGTGTTTGATAATTATGACTGAGATGTCATTGTTATTTACTTTATTATCACTGTGTTTGATAATTATGAATGAGATGTCATTGTTATTTACTTTATTATCACTGTGTTTGATAATTATGAATGAGATGTCATTGTTATTTACTTTATTATCACTGTGTTTGATAATTATGAATGAGATGTCATTGTTATTTACTTTATTATCACTGTGTTTGATAATTATGACTGAGATGTCATTGTTATTTACTTTATTATCACTGTGTTTGATAATTATGAATGAGATGTCATTGTTATTTACTTTATTATCACTGTGTTTGATAATTATGACTGAGATGTCATTGTTATTTACTTTATTATCACTGTGTTTGATAATTATGAATGAGATGTCATTGTTATTTACTTTGTTATCACTGTGTTTGATAATTATGACTGAGATGTCATTGTTATTTACTTTATTATCACTGTGTTTGATAATTATAAATCAGATGTCATTGTTATTTACTTTATTATCACTGTGTTTGATAATTATGACTGAGATGTCATTGTTATTTACTTTATTATCACTGTGTTTGATAATTATGAATGAGATGTCATTGTTATTTACTTTATTATCACTGTGTTTGATAATTATGAATGAGATGTCATTGTTATTTACTTTATTATCACTGTGTTTGATAATTATGACTGAGATGTCATTGTTATTTACTTTATTATCATTGTGTTTGATAATTATGAATGAGATGTCATTGTTATTTACTTTATTATCACTGTGTTTGATAATTATGACTGAGATGTCATTGTTATTTACTTTATTATCACTGTGTTTGATAATTATGAATGAGATGTCATTGTTATTTACTTTATTATCACTGTGTTTGATAATTATGACTGAGATGTCATTGTTATTTACTTTATTATCACTGTGTTTGATAATTATGACTGAGATGTCATTGTTATTTACTTTATTATCACTGTGTTTGATAATTATGAATGAGATGTCATTATTATTTACTTTATTATCACTGTGTTTGATAATTATGAATGAGATGTCATTGTTATTTACTTTATTATCAGTGTTTGATAATTATAACTGAGATGTCATTGTTATTTACTTTATTATCACTGTGTTTGATAATTATGACTGAGATGTCATTGTTATTTACTTTGTTATCACTGTGTTTGATAATTATGAATGAGATATTGTTATTTACTTTATTATCACTATGTTTGATAATTATGACTGAGATGTTATTGTTTTTTACTTTATTATCACTGTGTTTGATAATTATGAATGAGATGTCATTGTTATTTACTTTATTATCACTGTGTTTGATAATTATGACTGAGATGTCATTGTTATTTACTTTATTATCACTGTGTTTGATAATTATGAATGAGATGTCATTGTTATTTACTTTATTATCACTGTGTTTGATAATTATGACTGAGATGTCATTGTTATTTACTTTATTATCACTGTGTTTGATAATTATGACTGAGATGTCATTGTTATTTACTTTATTATCACTGTGTTTGATAATTATGAATGAGATGTCATTGTTATTTACTTTATTATCACTGTGTTTGATAATTATGACTGAGATGTCATTGTTATTTACTTTATTATCACTGTGTTTGATAATTATGACTGAGATGTCATTGTTATTTACTTTATTATCACTGTGTTTGATAATTATGACTGAGATGTCATTGTTATTTACTTTATTATCACTGTGTTTGATAATTATGAATGAGATGTCATTGTTATTTACTTTATTATCACTGTGTTTGATAATTATGAATGAGATGTCATTGTTATTTACTTTATTATCACTGTGTTTGATAATTATGATAATTATGACTGAGATGTCATTGTTATTTACTTTATTATCACTGTGTTTGATAATTATGAATGAGATGTCATTGTTATTTACTTTATTATCACTGTGTTTGATAATTATGACTGAGATGTCATTGTTATTTACTTTATTATCACTGTGTTTGATAATTATGAATGAGATGTCATTGTTATTTACTTTATTATCACTGTGTTTGATAATTATGACTGAGATGTCATTGTTATTTACTTTATTATCACTGT